>NC_142092.1:48750385-48903418 GCF_054644295.1 Miniopterus natalensis | reverse complement strand
TAAACTTGGTCAGTAAATTACTGCAAAGTAAAAGCATAAACATGACATTAGCATGTTAAGGAGTTATTAGAATTTTTAAAAGAATTTAGAACCTCTAGTTTGAAAACTGTTGTTAACATTGCAAAGCAATACCCACAGACTTAGAAAAAGAATTAAAGATTGTCCCATTTGATGAAAAAGAACACTATTTTCATATGAAGCTTTGGATGAACCAATTATTAATGAGGAAGACAATTTTAAAATTAATTTTTCTTTATAATTGAAGATGTAGCAATAGAATGCATAACCAGGCACTCTGTATTATATACAAATCATGAAGCCACTTTGGCTTTCTGTACAGCCTCCACAAGTTATAAAAAATGGCAGAGAAAATACTGAAATGCCATTGTATAAATTTGCATTGAAAATTAAATTCACACAAAACCGATTCATATGAAGTTACATATTTTTAGAAAAATTGTTCTATAAGAGTCATTAGCTCTAGATGTTCCCAAGTTTATATTCTGAAAAAATTTATCAGAAATTTATCCTAACGTTGTCAAAGCTTAGCTTATAAAAAGTTCTTAATAGCTCCAGTTACAACTGCATCATCAGAGCCTTCTTAAAATTAAAAATTGTCAAAAAATTATTTAGGATCTGGCATTTGCCAAGAGTGACTAACATTATTTTCAATTATATCCATTAAAAATGAAGTTGCTAGCCCTGGCTGGTGTGGCTCAGTTGGCTGGATGTCATCCCATGCCCTGAAAAGTTGCCGGTTTGATTCCCAGTCAGGGTACATGCCCGGGTTGTGGGCTCAATCCCTGGTAGGGGGCGTGCAGGAGGCAGCTGATTGATGTCTCACTCTCACACTGATGCTTCTCTCTCTCTCTTCCTCTCTCACTAAAAATCAATAAAAAATCTTGGAAAAAAAATGAAGTTGCTAGAAGTATAAATTTTGACCTAAAGAAATGACAGAAAAGCCAGCCAGAAAAATCAAATGATGAATCACGATGTCACATGGATAAGTATTATAATTTCTAGTGTTACATAAAATCATAACCCCCTAAATATTATTTTTTTGGTAATTCATATTTATGTTGTTACTCATGCATTGCTATTACCTCTTATGTTTTATAAGAACATATTTTTATAGGAAAAAGTATTAAATGTTAGTACCTTTAACTACATTTCTTCCTGCTTTTAAAACAAGGATCCTGAATTTGTATTTTGTACTGAATCCCACAAAATAGGTAACCAGCTCTGCCCTAGGGATGCTAATCCAATAGTTCTTCTCAATGCTTGGCTGTTGTTTATAAAACTCATACAGTTATCTATGTCCCTCTCTACCTGTTTTGTCCTGCCTGTTTTATCTCTGGCCACCTTTCTCTATTCTACCTTCTATGCTGTGATTCTCAAGCCTGTAATCCTGATCTTAGAGGCCAGGATTTTATCCATTTTATGTTTTCTTCCCAATCCCTCCAATTAGTTACCCTCAGAATACTGAACAATAATTTCCTTTTATTCCCTAAATTCAATCAGTCATTAAGTCTGATCAGATCTCCTTTGATTTGACTCTTGATTCTGTAACTTAATCCATACTCACTGTGATCATCCTAGACAGTCATAGTATCTTTATCATCTGAACCTCATAAACTCCTGAAAGACCAGTACCCAGCAAGTTCTGATGTAAAAATCATCCTATTTTGCAACTAAGGAAATTGAGGAACAGAAAAATAAAGTACATTGGTCAAAGTCACAATGCAAGCAAACTGTTCAAGCTATTGAGAAGGGGTCTGATTGGATAACACCCTCCATTACATCATGATATCTAGTCTTCTGAGAATTCCAATTTACAAAAAAACTTCCATCAGATCAACTTCTCATCCAAGATCTTTTATATCTAACTACTGCCTAGAAGATAAGTAAAGCTCCTAAACTTAAAATTTTAGGACCACCAACCCAAACTCCTCAAATTAGGTTTTAATCTGTACTTGAAATCGCTATCTCCTACTATTCCAACATTGCTCTGTACTTCAGTCTTTCATCTGCTTGCTAACCTAACAAATTTCTGTCCATGCCTTAAGGTCCAACTCAGTCAAATGACACTTCCCTTAGGATCTCTTCCTTGATTTTTCCCATCAAGAAATAGTCTTTCATTACTTTGACTTTCTACTGAAGTTTGTATGTATGCATATGCTACACCATTACCTTGAAGGGAAGTTCCATAAAGACTCATTTCTATAGCACCACGAGGTTTAGCAATGAATCAGTATCTCTTTTAACCTTCAGGACACAGCTAGTCTCACCATTCATTCAAACATTTATTACCTACCATGTGCTGGTACCATACTAAATGTTGTGGAGGCATATATAATGAAGCCCAAGGACTCCAGGTGAAGATGCAGGACTAACACATGCATACATAGCTGCTCCTTCCCCAAAGTCTACTAAAAATGACAGTAATGGGGTTTAAAGAGTCAAATATCCTCCAAATTCTTCTTCCTACTCTTTGCAACTATCTTATCTGCACCTCAGCAAATGACTAAAAGCTTATTTTTTGGAGGTAGTAAGTAAAAAAGAAAGTGTTTGGATTGGGACAGGGATAACAAACTGAAACAAAAAGATTCAGTGAATATAGACTTAACGATTCTGAGACACTCCGCCCCACCCCAGCACTCTCCCCCAACTTCTTGAGGCAGATGATCTAGTACTTTTTCTCTTTTCCAAGAATTCTGAATAGCCTAGAAGTCAGTCCTAAATATGTTGACATAAGGGGTTTTCCCAGAAAAATAAATCAGCTAAATTTCCCTAGATGAAGGTTATGCTGACAAATACCCAACATAAGCTCTGGGCATTCAATCTGTTAACTTTCCCACTTTTAATCATGAGCAAACAACTAAGAATTATCAAATATGTGATAAACAACTGAAATGAAAGCTAAGGCCAACAGAAACAAAAAAACAGAAAAGGCAGCTTGGAGGAAACATACTATTTAGAAATAAGAAAAATTAAAATAAATTATAAAGAATATTCTCCAACATAAAATACTGTACCCATAAGTTATAAGTTTCCCAAGGTGTTTTTTTTAAACTTAGTTTCCTATATGCTTATCGCTAAATTAACCCAAAATCTTTTTCATTAAATTTTCTCCCAACATACAGACATAAACACACATACACATACTTTAAAGAACAGTCAAATAACAGAGAGGCAGACGAGCAGACACATAAACATAATCACTCGTCCTTGGAAAATAAAAAAAATTACAGCAAAAAGAAGAAATTCAATAGATGGGAAAATAAAGTTGAAGAGCTCTTCCACAAAGCAGAGAAAAGGAAAGAAAATTACGCCCAGCTGGCGTGGCTCAGTGGTTGAGCATCATCAACCTATGACCCAAGAGATCAATCGAGGTTTGATTCCCGGTCAGGGCACATGCCCAGGTTGTGGGCTCCATCCCTGGTAGGGGGTGTGCAGGAGGCAGCCGATTGATGTTTCGCTCTCAAATTAATGTTGCTCTCTCTCTCCCTCCCCCCCCCCAAAAAAAAATCAATAAAAAACCTAAAAAAAAAAATTAGAAACCACTTCCCAGAAAGGAAGGACATGCACTTCCAGGTTGAAAAGTTCTACCCAGCACCCTGCATAGTAGGTTAAAAGAAATACAAACCAAGGAACAAAGAGAACCTTACATACTTCCAGAGATTAAAAACAAAGAGGCATGTCACATTCAAAGGATCAGAAATCAGAAGAGCTTAAGACATCTCATCAAGACTAGAAATTAGCAAGCAATGGAGCAATGCCATCATTTCCAACATAAGAGCTCTACCTCTATGCATCCTTTCTCAGAACATTATTAGAGATGAACTCTTTAAAATGAGTACACAAACCAAGTAAGAAGATGATTTTATCTAACAATTCAGCTATTCAATAACATTTATTGTAGTCAAAATAATGTAAAATATTTACTGATCTAACCAAAAGGACAATGTAATTTTATAGGGAAGACAAAAAGAGTGCCTGCATAGAGAGAGAACAGAAGAAGGTAAAGATAAATCTTATCTTCTATAATGGGAAGTCTAGAGAAATTTCTAAAACTGAAAAACCAGGAATTACAAGAATGTAAGAGGAACAGAGGTAAAAACCAGGAGTCAGCTAAAATAACTAATTGTATTGACTTTGGGAAAAGGTGAAATGGCAGTTGTGGTGATGACAGAATGCTGTCCTTCATAACAAAATCTGGAAACTATTGACTTTTTGAGGCTATATGCAAGTATATCTTGATAGTTATTAAAAAATAATTAAGCCACCCGGGCCGGTGTGGCTCAGTTGGTTGAGCGTCGGCCCATGCACTGAAAAGGTCGCTGGTTCGATTCCTGGTCAGGGCACATGCCCAGGTTGCAGGTTTGATCCCCAGTTGGGGTACATACAGGAGGCAACTGATCGATATCCCTCTCTCTCACATCGATGTGTTTTTTTCTCTCCCTTCCTAAAATAAATTTTTTAAAAACAATAATTAAGCCATTGAAGGCTTAAATAACAGTGGGAGAGATACACTTATAAACTGATAATTGTAAGATAGGGCTTAACAGAAAATAGCCAAATTCTCATATCTAGTTCTGTATTCAGACTGTTGTGGTATGTTGTTTTCGTTGAAGAAAATGAAAATAATCTGGCCTCACACAGATATGCAATTGGAAAGGGAACTGAATTTCAAAAGTTATTTAATATAACTGTAAATATTGTTTTTTAATACTACACCAAACTTAACAAGTGGTAGTTTCTTAAAGGTTAGTTACAATGTGAAATCTGAAATTGGTCTATTTTGCACCTTGAATAGATTTTTCATCCATGTATGATTTTATAACATCATGTATTGGTCATGTGGAAAATACTGGTTCACTGAGTTATACTTTGTGTGCACTTCCCATTTCATCAAACAGAATATTTAAAAGACATGTACTGAAGCATTCAAATTTAATAAAATTAATTTTTTTATTCATTCATCAAGAACACTCTTAAGTGGAACTAGCCTTAAAAAACACACACACACACACACACAAAACTATGGGTGTGTAGAAATGAAGAATATAATATCATTATGGTTTGGTGCAATTGCCTTGATTTGTGCTAAGGAGCCAGCAATTTTACTCATCACTGCTTTTACACCATCAGTGCAAATGTCAACATAGTAAAAAATGCAAATAACTTCTTAGTATTATTAGGAAGATAGATTTCACCTCAAAGACCCCCTGAAAGGACTCAGTGACTCCCACAAACCACACTTTGAGAACAACTACTGTAGGTCACTGGCTAATATAAAGAAAGAGTATATAAAGCTAATAGGTACTTGATGTTTTTGAAATTTGGGAAGAAAAATGAAGATCTATGACCTATAATAATTTGTAAATTCTGCTGACTCATGAATCTGAATGGCATGTTCAACAAGGCTGCTGTTTGGAAGCAAATAAGTAAACTTAATCAGTATTGGCAATGTTACCATAGTTTTATCATGTAAATGATAAAATTAGTTTCTTTGTAAAAAACAAACACATTGCCCTTACTAAAAAGTCACCTGCTAGAGTTTATCTAAACAGGTAAATTAAAAATATTTATTGGAAGAAAATGTTATATGGAATGAAATAAGAAAATATATAAGAAAATATGTTATAGTGACATATATTAATTAATGATTTTACGAAGATCTCAGGATCTTTCTCTCATCACTGTTAAGAATATTTGGCTAAGCAAAGAACTTCATGCATTTAGTCTTCCATTACTTGTATGATAAAACCTACCATGAGTCATCTAGTCCCATTCTGATGAGATGAATGAAGTCAAAGAGCTAAATACACATGTAATCATAAGGATTCCCAAAGAGCTGAGTAGAATACCACCATGCTCGTCCATTAATATCTATTCAATTATTTATAGTCTTGTTTTCCTGACATGGTTGAATTCAAATGCCCAATGTTGGCAAATATCAAACTATAAACATACCAGCAGGCTGTTCTGACCCTAGTTACAGGGTAGCAGCAGTAGCAGCAATGTGAGCAGTATCTGTGAGTATTAGAACCATCATTCATTTGTACTCCTGTTTAGTTTTAGAAGTACTTTCAAGTCCTTTATCTAATTTCAAGTATATAAAAATTCCGTTTTTCAATATATATATTTTTTATTGATTGACTTTAGAGAGAGAGAGGAATGGAGAGAGAGAAAAAAATATCAATTTGTTGTTCCACTTATTTATGCATTCACTGGTTGATTCTTGTATGTGCCCTGACCAGGGATCAATCCTGCAATATTGGGACGACACTCTAACCAACTGAGCTGCCTGTCCAGGGCCCCAGTACATAATTCTTGAAATAGGTAGAGATATTGCCACCTTTTTATGGATAAGCAATAAACACACGTTAATGGGCTTAAATCCAAACCTTTGACTCCTTTTAGTGCTTTTTCCTAGATTCTATCATTTAAAACTCTCTAGTTGTGATCATTTCCCCTTCCATTCCCCCTTTTAAAAAAACAATTGATATTCATAATAATGAACCTGGGATCCTCAAAATTCCAGAGAGTCTTCTGAATTTTCCCAGATAACATTAAAACAAACAAAAGGTTAAAAGCATTTTAAAATTTCACAATTCTTTGTAACTTGACCACAAAAGCAGTAATTTCCCATTAAAGACAACTCTTTTTCTTACTCCCATGCATCTAAAATACAGAGACAGACCTTCTATTAACACCATCATTATTATTAGATTCTGCTATACATTCCAATTATTAATAACACTCATATACAGGGTGGTGCAAAAGTAGGTTTACAGTTGTTTGTATGGAAAATAATACAATAATTAATAAATAATAATACAAGAATAAATTCTGTGGTTCACATACAACTATAAACCTACTTTTGCCCCACCTTGTATTACTATTACTAACATAATAAAGGAATAAAAAAGAGACTTTGATTAACATTTTAGCAAAATTTTAAAAATCAGCAAAATCTAAATTAGTTTTCTGACTCCTGATTTCTTGTCAAAAGATGTAAGTGGACATTCAATAACTCAATTTATGCTTTCTAAAATATATGTTGATAGAATAGTTTAACTTCATAAACAGTCTGCCTTTAAAGGCCAACTTTAAGCTATATCAAGGAAGTAAGATATTTATAGTTATACATGTGAATCTTAAAAGCAATTTTGTTTTCAATCTTTACTGAGGTGATTACCGATAGTTATTTTATATTTCCTTTCATATTCATGTCACCTGCCATGATTCAAAGACCAAAGTGATAAGAAATCTCTGTTGGAGTTTAATGTAAATCTTTGATGTCAAGCCCCTTGGTCCCACTATATAGATGTTCACACCACACAGTCAATTTAAATGAAAATACATGGAATGTGTAAGTTTAAAATTCATTCTCTTTTATTCTTCAAGCTCATTCCGTTTACCTCGGTTAGACAAATCTATATCATGTATATAGATAAAGAAGAAAAATTTGATCAATTGACTGAAAATAATGAACGGCCATAAACTGCAATAACATGAATGTCTTTGACTCACCAAGGTTCATTAAAGAAGCAATGTAATTAAATTTGCTTCAACACTGCCATCTTTATTCATAAATCCTGGAAAACCATCCTCCACTATAGGTGATATAAACTAACAGACATTTTTTCATTAGACTCATACATCATCATTCTTTTAAAAAAAAGAACAATAATAAAAGGATAGCACAAACTAGTTGCTAATCTTCATTTGTTTTTCAAGAAATAAAGGGAAATCACATTAACCATTAACTTTTTAATATAAAAGTTGAAATTACCAATGAAGTGCTTTGTCATTCATCAGTAGACTTCCTGGAATACTATTACTTGAACATTGGCATGCTTGTTCTAAATTTCACCAGATTCACACATTTTTTGGTGACAAATGCTTTTACTTATGGAAGTGACTCTAAAATGCCTAAAATAAAAATGACTCAGCCATATTTTAAGATGAAAAAGGAAAATAGCTCACATTAATACCAATGATTTTTTTATTAGTCTGTCTCCACTTGTAAAAGACCAATTAAAAACAATGATACCTTTTATACAAAATAACTCTATTGACAATTATTAGCTCTCAAACACCAATGTTCGTATTACAATATGGTATTAGGTTTGTCTTCACTCAATGTTATACCAACAGGTGGGTAAGAAATATTAAGCCCAAATCAGCTCTGGCTAAAATAAGGCTAACTTAATTTGGGTTGACTAGTAATCTAAGTTAAAACAATTATTTGCAAGGCTATTATCACTTCATCTTGAATTTTAGGTGCACTTCAAATTTCATTTTTAAACTAAACAGAAATTTCTATGCATTTTCCTCTAGTGAATGCAGGAGACTGTTGGTTTTACATTTTGTACGTAACTATAAGTCATTTCTTAAAAATATTCAGATGACAAGAAAGGGTACAATTTTAAAAATTCTAAAATTGGCTATTAAAATCATATTCAGAGTATATTAAATTAAGGCCAATGATTGTTACGCTATTTGGCTCTGGCTCATTTGGGATGCATATTTTAACTTTTGCCTTTGGCAAAAAATTAAAGATAGGTTTCATAAATACTTGGGAACTCTTGGTTACAACTTTTCAATCAAGGTTATACCTCCTGTTTTCAGATAAATACTTCAACATATTCTTTTATAAGTTACTTAAAACCACATAAAGAAAAGAAAAAAAAAAAAAAACCACACCTATCCACCTTGGATATAGTGGGGCAGTTTGAGAGCAATGGAAAATCAACTTAAAGCTCTTCAACTGAGAAATATTAGATCCTATTTCCATAAACCCAATTTACTTGCAAAAATTTAAACTATTTGGTATAGTTTATACCAAATTATAATAGACATATTAAACAACCATATGCTTTTAGAAGCAGATTTGTTGAAATTACAAATATAAATAAATCTAGGTTTTATGTATTAAAAAAGGCAAGGCAAGAACAAAGGGAGAAAGAGAAAAATTAAATTAAAAACACTAATGTAAGCTAATACTGCTTACATATGAACACCAAGATGCCAAGGGACCCAATACAATCCTCAGTCTAAGATTTTTCAATGGCACAGACTAGTGATCACACGATACTGGTGATACTCTCTAGTTACCCCTGGCAACCTTTCTCAACTGTAACGATGCTGCCCTACAATAGCTTTCACCGGGCAGCTTTCTCTTCACTTAGCTGAATGCTCTGGGGCCATCTGCGTCGGCAAGCATGAAAGGCCAGCCTGCCTGTGGGCCCGTCGCTCTGAACACCACCTCTCTGACCCTGATTAAATACAACTTTCAATCCTTTTTGTCCTCACTGTTGACTTCTCCTATTAAGGGAGCCCTCTGACAAAGAAAGCGGAAGAGTGGACTAACTGCCCCCAAGAAAGGTGATGTCTGATACTGCTCAACACAAGGATTAGCAAGCCAATACATAACAAAAGCAAGTTTGGGGGGAGGGGGGAGGTAAAGAAAAAAAATGGTTTTAGCTAGAGCTTTGACTAATTCAGGAGGTACACAATTCAACAAATAGCTATACAAGAGGCCTTCTTTGAAAGAAGTAACTACAGCAGAACAATAATTTGGAGAGATACTTTTCAACATCTTGACATAAGGCCATGACATTGACAAAAACACCAGATATTTGTTTTCTATTTCATTTTTTTAATTAAAAAAGAAAACTTAGAGTTGAAGACAGGAAAGATGGAACAAAAATTAGAAACAAAGAGGAAATGTAAATAAATCATAATTGTAATTTATTGTCTCATTAGAAAACAAGGTAGCTTCACTTGTTAAATGCATTAAACTGACATTAGAACAGTTATTCAAATATTTAAATAAGTATTTAAATAAAGGTGGAAAATTACAATAGTTTACAAAGAATCATTTTGTAAATTCTATGTCTAGACTGAGAGAACTTGAATATAAAAGGACTGGTTTTACATGATAAAATACTTTAATATAAAGAACTCGTTCTAAAATCTCTAGGCTTGTGAATATGATCTGTAGTTCCCTAAAGTAGTCAGAACCCATCTATAAGAGCACAGATCAAAATCATCACTTTCAGTCTTTGCCAAGTAACTCATAAGGCTCCCTACCCCCAGATTAGGCCAGCCATAAATGAAGGGCCTGGCTGGCTCAATCAACAAAGCAGTTGAATAATGCAACCTCATAACGCCATGAAACAAACATACATATACAACCTAAGGAAATTTATTCCGATCCACTTTAAAGTCTCACCTATAAAGTAAAACTTGACCACACTTATTCGAAGAATGGCCAATAAGCCTAGGAAAGTCAAATGTGCGTGAGAGAGATGGGAGGAGATATGGGGGTATGGGGGAAAGAGGTTCCTAGGACACGTGGGACTTTCACTGCTAAAACTGGGAAAGTCCTAGACAAACAGGGACAAGTTGGTCACCCTAGGGAAGCCACATATACTGGTAAACTATTATGTACTAAGCGCTATGCCAGATTCTTTCCCAGAACTTAATTTATTTAATCTTCACAATAACCCTATGAGGAAAGAATTTTTTAAATGAAGAATCTAGCTAACTGTGAGGATAAATAATCTCAACAGGCTGCACTGCTAGAAGAGCAGGAATTTGAATCTGTATGCTTGTGTCCAGGAGTTAAGTAGGAAGGTGGGTGGAACTATTATTTCCCTTTAGAAGGCACAGAAATTGGCAAACCCAGCGAACCCATATTCTACACATCCTTGACTATATTGCAGTCCAAGAGAGCTACAAAAAAAAGAAAGATTAATCACATGAATAAAGGGTGGCATGTAAGCTGATAATTCAAGTGCTGAACATTTTAGAAAACCTACAGACAAAAACATTCCTAGTGTGCTGGGAACAACTGCCTATTGCTAGAATTTCTGCCTTACTGGGCTGGGAACTGGTTTCTATAGAGAACAAGGTAAGTGGCTGTTGGTGTGGAGGGGAATGATCAGCAATGTGCGCCAGAGCAGGATGCAGATACAATACTGAAAAGGAGGGTGCTGCCTTCCCTTTCTAAGGTTCTCTGATGTCCCCAATAGCTTCCACTACCACGATACCCAAGGTTCTTTGATGTCCCCGACAATTTTCACTACCAAGATACCCAACATACTGTCACTACAATCAACGGCATCCTAGTACCAACTTGGCTGAAAGGTCGACAGATTGTTCTCTCCAAGAAGCAGTTTTTGGTAACAAGAAGAAAACCAACCTACTCATGCAGTCCAATATCTAGGTCAAGTTGCAAGTATTTAGATAGACAAAAGAAAATGAATCCACAATCCTTCTCTGCCTCTTTATTGCTATTGGAACCTAATGAGCACATGTCTTCTATGTGCCATGTATCAGGCCCTGGAGAGGCACAGTAAAACATGGCTCTATCTTTGCAGTTTCATTCTACAGAGAGAGCATCAGGTTTCAGACACATAAAAAGTGAGAAGCAATAAAGAAAAGCACATACTGTAACATAACAAAAGTTACATGAATTCAGTGAACAGGAAAATTGGGAGTGGGGGTGGGGGTGTTCAATAGAACTTGAAATAATAATAGAACTCAGGTAACCAGAGAAGGAATGTGAGGGGTTAAACAAATCAGAGCTAAAATTTATTCTTTAGGCAATAGTGAGTCACTAGGTTTTCAAAGTAGGGGGAAATGTATATGGGCAATGTTTTAAAAGATTAACTTGGCTATGACAAATGTAGAAATGGAACAATAGTATATATAACAGACTATGTACTTACGAAATTCTTTCTCAAAATATCTAACATAAGTTTCTTTTTGAATCTCTGATTCTCATATTCTATCTGAAACACCCATAGAATTAATCCAGGTAAATGTTGAAGGTAAAATGGCTCCACTATTTATTAGCTATATGATTCAAAGGTCAGAAAATAATTTGTATCAAATAATAAGAACTTTGCCCTAATTCCAATATAAGTCTGACCCCCCCCCCCCCAAGGCCATGTCATGGAACACTCACATTAACAAAAGCCCTAAGAAGCAGAAATTCTGGTGGTGTAACAATCTCCCTGCTCCCCCCCGCAAAAAAGTAGATTTATAAGCGATTGGGATTAGGGACTTAAGTGGGAGAAACTGATCAAGAGACCTAAGAGAAAGGATAATATTCAAAGTTCTGGGTCGACTAGGTTCTATAACGAAGAATCCAAAGAAGGTTATATATACAAATAACTAAACTAATAAAGTCACAAGTATCATCTGCATTAAGAACATTACAAACTGCTACAAAAATTTAGATCATTGCTAGTGCAAGTACAGAAAGCTTTACAAAGGAAGTATCTGTTGAGATGGTTTTGAAGGCTGGTTGAATTCCGGCAGACTGAAATGAGACAAAGCATTCCAGGTAAAGGAACATGAACAAGAGCCCAAACAGTAAAATTTGGAAAGTATTCAGTACATAGCTATACATAACAGCAAGTGTTTGCTTGAATTACAAGCCTATGGATCCCATCACGGTGTCTTGGTGGTCACATGAAGGCACCTGACAGTGTGTTATGCAGCAGGTATCCAATAAAGGGTTGTTTTCTTCCTTTCATTGAACATTCTCTCTATATGGCTTCTAAGCCCTTAACAAGGTTCTGCCAACCAGAAAGCCCTAGCTCCTCGACATTGCTATTGGGCAGGAAATCTGGATTAACTACAAGAGCATAAAAAGAAGCTTGGTTTAACTTTCTAAATAATATAGGAATCTCTACTGAAACACTCCAGGAAGGAAAATAAAAAATATGCAGTAACATTATTTTAATTTTAAATTATTTTAATTTGTAGAGACTGCACATCTAGAGACAGCGTGGCATGATAGGAAAAGCTCTAGATCTGAAATTTCACCTTCTGGAACCTATTTCCTCAAATATAAAATTGAGTTAACACCTGTTCTACCTCCTCTAAGAACTGTAAGGATTATATGAAAAAATATGTGAAAGTACTTAAATCTTAAGATTTGAAACTGTACAAATATGTTCCATTTATCCTTTATGTTGGCTTATGTTCATCAGAACACTAAAGACTAATTTTTAATAGATTCATACCTAGTGAAAAGAGTTGAGAAACAAGTTTTTGTCTTCTCATAAAACTGCAGTATTCTTCAGGCTTATGACTTATCTTATTGTCAAGTGAAGTAATGAAGAAAATATAAAATGTCTTGTTTCCAGCCTTTTGTGTGTATGTACGGTGTGTGGTAAGGTTTATTGAAGTTGAAGAAAACACACAGGGCTGTCCCTGTAACACCTGCTCGCCCTCTTTGTCTTGTGGTTCTCTCTCCACAGCAGCCATGTGGCCCTAGCAGTGGCCTGGGGCCCTGGGCACACTGAGGGCCTGGGCACAGCACCAGCCGGAGTGCAGCAGGGAACACAGGCTAAGCTGGCTCGACAAGGACATGGCCTAAACTGGACTAAGCTACTGCATGGCACAGGACTTTTGGACCTTGGCCTTTGTACTGGGCTTGATGAAGAAAGGCTGGACTTTTTCCACGGGGGGATGCATGGAGATGAGACTCCAACCTTATTTTTTAAAATCAAAATTGGACCAATGGCTTTGAAGTCTTAATGTCCTTAACTGCTACCTTGGAAATAATTTTTAGAAACAAAACAACACATATAGGTATAGATACTACTGCACCTAGAACAAAGTCAGGCACATAATAGACATTTAAACTGAATAAATAAGAAATGCTTTAATTCTCAAGTATACTTAAATGCAGAAATGTCACCTCTCCTTCACAGAAAAAATTTTTTTTTCCCCTCATTTCTCTTTACACTGGTCCCTTTTCAAAGTTTTAATTTGACAGTCAATAGTGAGCAATAATACTTTGAGAAAGTTACCTGACATCACTAGTTTTCTTAATTGGAAAACAACAATAAAAATACCTACCTACAGTCACAAATTGTGAAGTGTAAAGAATTAAGTGAACTAAAGAACATAAACATACAGTACATATAAATACATAAAAAATATATAAAATACAGCACCTAACACAGAATAGGTAGGTCTCTTATTCTTAAATCACTAACAAAGGAATGAGGTCAAACTTTATTATAAAAAAACTATTACAGCAGAAGGGTCACTGTAACAAATTATGTTCCTACCCCAAACTATGGTCCACACTGGTCCATAGTTTACTACACTAGTTTTACAACATCATGGCAATGTATTTAATAATTGTACTCTCCATTACATTAAGTAATATTCTGTATTTGTATACCATGGTAAATACTGCATCATATATTCACATTTACCTTCTACATGGCCACAGAAATGCAATAAACTGGACAAGAAAACATTCTATGTTGATGCCAAAGATGAAGAAACAAGGCACTAAGAGAGTAAATGATCTGCCCTACATTATCATACGGCTCAGCAGCAGCAGAGCCAAAGGAACGTTCCACATCTCCTGATTCTACATGAAGCACAGTTTCTACCACCGTACTTTTATTTTTCCCTTCCTCAAACTTGGCCCTCCTCTAGTGTCACTTAGTATCTAGACAAATGGCATGATCAGCTCTCACCTGTTCCCAAAAGCAACCAGCGTCTTTACATCTGACCTTATTCTCACCTGCCCAATCCTCTGTTACTGTCCACTCTTGCCAAACTGACTTTCTTCACGGCAAACTGGGCCATGTTACCATCTTACTAAAAATCCCTTCTAGAAATCCTTGAGTTTTCTGACCATAGGCCCTTCATAACCTGGTCCTAATTTACCACTCCAGACTAATCACTATTTTCCACCATCTTCACAACCTATGTTCCAGCCACACCTAATTATACATAAACCTTTGACAAACCAATAGCAGTTGGCCTAGATACTTGCTATTCCCTAAACCTGCTCTCTCCCACCTTTGTTTAGCTTACTTTTTATTTGTTATTCAGATCTTGCTTCAGTTTTCTTCCAGGAAGTCTTATTTCATCTCTCAGAACGAAATTAGGAATTCTTCCTATGTGCCCCCATGATGTCCTGAATGTACATCTACCAAGGCTCTTAATTCTTTGTATTGTGAATATCCATTTATGTGTTTAACTCCCTGCCAAGATATGACCTAGCTACCTTCAGGCAATGTCACAGCTTAAGTGTCTACTGCACTGGTAGATGCTCAACAATTATTTGTTCAATTGAATTTGACCTTCCAAGAAATTATCTGCTTATTTAATAATTTACTACTATATTTTAAATTATAGTTTCAACTATTTACATGTCAAATCCTCTCTTTGGCTTATTTCAACCTGCTAATTTCTAAAAATAGCTATTTATCCAAAATACTAGAATGCAGAATACTGAACATGAAAGAAGAACTATGTATTCTAATAGAGCATTTCGAGAGGATGAGAATCTGAAAACCACACTTATTTAATCGTGCTGCTTATATTTATATTTAAATTACTGTGCCAAATATAAAACAAATTTTTCTACCTTGCATTCATAATCTGGCTTAGTATTGTTATATCTGGAAGTGATTCTTTTCTTTTACAAAGATCTTAAATTTGATTTTTTTGTCTTAAAAACCAATTTGTTTTCTGGAATAATGCCTCCCCAATTTTATACTGTAAAATAATTGAGTAAACACAGTTTGATAATCTAAGGATTTGATATATCTATTTGATATATCAAAATAGGACTTGATTCACTTTATAGACAACTTTTTCCTAAGCAAGATGTATCAATCATGTTTTGGTGAGTCCTTACAAGGAAATTAGCTATTACAAATTATTCAATGGAACAAATGTTCTACCACCATTCTTCACTATTCCATAAATGAAAAACAGAAAAATCCAACTGTGGATTCTATTCCACAGTGAATATATATGGAAAAAAAACATAGTGGCCCTCAGTGGTTAATCATGGCAGAACCCTCATGGCAGTCACAGCTAACAAGCAGAACAGAACTTCCACCACCCTTTTTTTTTAAAGAAAAGTGAAAATGGTAAGATTAGTTAGGCTTTACAAAGGGGAAAAAAAATCTTGGCAAAAAAAATTCACTATCATTCATTACCTATAAATACATGAAGATTAAATGTCTCCTTCACTTTTCTAGAAGTTCATAATAAATCAAATTGTGTTTAAATATATTAATTGCCTTTTAAAGAACTCATATGGATAAGCTTTTTTGAAAGTAATCTTTTTATTAAATAAGTACTCATTTACAAATTGAACTAGTTTTTAAAAAGCACTCTGCCTAAAGTAAAATGGGTATTCTAAATAAGAAATGTATCTATTGAAAAACTATGGGCTGGGGCAGTTTTTTTTACGAAGACATTCCAGCACAATGGAAGTTTGCTTCCTTACAGTTCACTCCACAAGTACTTGACCTGTACCACAAAGAAGTTCAGGCTATCTTTGCAAATGGCTAGTATAAGAAGCAAAAAGACTAAGACTGTAAGTCAAGCTGAGCGGCAACCATATGGCACTACAAAGCACCACTGGGAGACAATAGGCATACCTAAAAATGCTTAATTTAAGGTAAATCCTTACTGGTTAATGGATTATAAAATGAATACAATGAGAGTCAAGATGTGCAGGACAGAAAGTCTGGAGACATGAGACAAACTCTATCATCATGTCCTTACATCAGACAATTTTATGGCAAACATTCATACTCTGAGAAAATCCTGTCTATTGTATGATTCTCTCTGTGAATTAACTAATGAAAACACTGGAAGTCTAGCTAGACTTGTTAATGTTTCCATTTGAACTCTGATCAACACTTTGCTGATACAATTGTACAGTAAAGACTAAAAAACATTTCAGTAGCCAGTCTGGATAATTTTTCTTTGGTGGTTGTTTTCCGATCAACCATGTCTGCAAAGAAAGCACGCTAACTCCTCCAGCACAGTCCACAGTGCAGTCTGAATAGTTATTCCATGGCTTTAAAAGGATGTAGTATGTGTGTATATAAACTCAGTTTTAACCCTGAAAGCATGGTTCTTGAACACTGCACAGTGCTTTCTACGGCACTCATAATCTATGTACCAATGAACTACAAAATGGTACAGTTTTAAAAACTGATCCAAAGGAGGAAGCAATGTTGACATACCCTCTAAAATAAGCTCGAAAGCAAGTGATACTTTGCCAAAAAAGAATTACCTGGATTAAAGAGTTTCCAAAGCACTTACAGCCAGCAATACACAATACTGAAATAATTTCATAGGGCGAGACTGGTCAGATGATCTGCCAATCTTACACAAAGGTTTAGAATTTTCTAAGGAAGGCCTTACTAAAATCTTAAAATCTGTTTTTATAATATGCTTAAATTTTATTAGACCTAGGACATCAAGATGAAAACAAATATATATGTTTCAAATGGATTAATCATTAATTCCTTTAAAAGCTGTATTATTTGTATGTAATGAACTTCACTCAGAAATAATTTTAAATTACCCACCATAATTCTTCCCTATGTTTTGGCTGACAAGCTTAAATGTTAATCATAATAATTTGAGCATGTTAGCTCTCTAAAATAAAAGAAATATGCTTTTTATATAATAAATATACACACATGACTCCCATGATTGCTTTTTCTTCGTGGTATTTTCAAGTGTGAGGGCCAAACTTGTCACTGAATCTGGCTTTCCTTAATGCAAAACCATTTAATGTACTGACACAATGGATTGGTTTCTGGAGTTCAAATCTAATTTCATGCTTTTGTTTAAGCATATGTAAATCTTTTAATTTGAAAGCAATTCTTAATAGATAAAATTAATATGTAAATGTAAACTGTAAATATAAAATACACAATTTGAAATAACTCAAGGCTGCAAGCTGTAGATTTCCATTAATATCTCTGCAACAATTAGAACATGTTTTTAATAAGATCCTCACTATGTCATTTTGGCTTTATTGCATTCATACAAGAGAATGTACTATCAGGAAGAAGTTTAAAAGCACTGTCCATATAGAATACAAAATTTCATGTACTTTGTGTCACAGAGCATTAATAGTCTAAATAGCAAGAGAAATATATAGTGTCCACGATAAAATAAACTTACATTTGCTCCTTTGAGAGCACTGTCAAGTACTGTGGGAAGCAAAGAAATGCCCCCAATACATACAGTACAGAAATTATATACCTGAAACACAATGGATCTATTTATAACTCTCTATAAAAAAGTAAACCATCACATATACATTTCCATTTACCACAGATGCTAAAGAAAAACTCAATTTGCTTTTAGCATCATTTGGCAGAAATCTAAGCAATAAAGAATTGGACCTTTGTTTAGAAATTTTAATGGATTTTATGTACATTACACTAGAACATATTTTTAAATGCTAATCATTTTGTTTAATACTAATTTAAACAAATAAGCAGTTTATACTTTCCTTATTTGGCTGCCAAATATTTGGAATGCAGTTGAATACCCTATGCACTTACCCTGTAACAAAAGCAAGTTTATTATTATTTATTCAGATTTCAAGCATATCTTAACACATGGGAGAAAAAAATACTAATGAAAAAATCTGAGAAAATATCAGAATCAGTAAGATAATAATCCAACATCTATTTTAACAGAAAAAATCACCAGTGCAATGTTTCAAAAACTGCAATTATATATTCTGAATGATCCTAAACTGATGAGCCAGTGGCTTATGGGAGACTCTATTGATATTAACCACCTTCATTAGGTAGTCAGCTTCTTATTTATCTAACCCTGGGGTTAAACATTTTATTGCAGTAGTCAATTTGGAAGTTATAAAATTATTTTGTTGGGGTTGTTATTTGGGGGGTAGGAGTAGGGATGTAGCTAAGAAAATCAGTGAAATCTCCAGAATGAACAGCCTGGCACTTTAGTATCTCACTGGGCACCCAGGAAAGCAATACTATAGAAAGCAGGTTACCGTTTATGATAGTTGTATTTTCTGTGTTATCTAGAGAAAAACAGGTTCATCCATGCAAAATGGACTGTTTTAGAAGATACTGCTGCTAAAATGAAAGACTTTTCAAAAGGAAAAAGTGATTATTCCAGATGAAATGAGAAGCTCCAATGTCAACCTTACTTCCTGAATCAGCAAAAAATCAAAGCTTTACTCAGAATAGGAAATTGGAGATTTTCTTTTAATTTACATATCTTTTTTGCTGAGTATGTTTTAGCTGAAATATGAGAGAACTTCTAAGAGACAGCACTTCTCATTTCCAGCCATGCTTTTGCTATGGCATTATAAAATACCACTACTCGGACCTAAGAATACATCAATTTTACCAGCACTTATGTAGAAGAATCAAGAGTTTAAGTCAGAAATGGCTTTCCATTTAGAACATTTGGTTATACACTCATTAGCCAAGCCAATACCATGCCAAACGCACAGTTATACTGCAAACATTTTAGCTATCACCAGGCTATATCTAAATAGCTAAACATTTGGTATATTTAGAAGCAAAATTCCTAAATGAGCCTTAAAATGAAAAACAAGAAAAAATCTTTAACCCAGACACCTTATTGTCATGTATATACAATTATTATGTGTACAAATCCTTTAATAAAATGAATGAGAGGTCCAAGTGTAATGAGAAGTCCAAGTGTGTTAAGCAGCTTAGATGAATTTTGGAAATTATTCTAGTAAATAAAGTGGTTGTTTTTAAAATGTGAAATTTTACCCAACATTTTATAACTGTAATATTTCTATAATAGTATCAATATTAAAAATCTGAAAATATACCTAAATTGTTGACAAATATATATCTCTTGGCTATTTTCTTTGTACCAACATTTCATTTTTATTAAATGTGTTTAATCCTAGTTGGATTGCTTTTTCTTAAAGATAATAAACAAACAAAAAAATGATAGCCTGTTAGCAAGAAGAGCAAATTTTGTTCTGTTCCATCAAAATAGGTAAAATTACATAGTCTGCCCATCCCAACCCCTACCTTTGCCACTCCTACAGCTTCTTGTACTTTAGTTTAGGAGTCATGAGTTGGAATGTGTTTTTCCCCCCTGTGTAAAGTTTGTTTTAAATGAATTTATTTGGTGAATATAAAATAATTATCCTTTGGTTTATTCTTAAGTGACATAAAAATAATTTAAAAGATTTCTTATTCATAAACCTTTTTAAACATCAATACTTTATTTTGTTTGACCTTTATATAACACTTTACAAGAATTTTGTTGTAAACCATTATTAGTGGGTATAAATTCAATTTTATATATCTGCCTTCTAATACAACCAACATAAAAGTCAGGTTAACATAGTTAGAATTTGGGTAACTGCCCAAATATAATCTGTATGAAACAAATTCCCTCAGAATACTTAAATGACACATAAACCTTTAAATATAGAAATGTAATAATCTTGGAAACTAGATTAAATCTGTAACAATCTGAAGCAAAAAATATAATGAAATATTTTATTAGGGGAAGGCAAATAGGACCTGAACCAGCCTTCAAAAACCAAACTCCAATAATGGAAAAAGGTAGGTAAGAAGAGTTTTTAAAGATTTTTCTATATTTGTTCTCATTACATGAGTCACTTTTATATAAGTAACATTCACAGACTCACATGTATACTGCAAGACATATTAATGATCTTTAGACACCAAAACCTCACTAGCAACTTACTGTCTTCAAATGGCACGAAAATTAAAATCTAGGGATAATGTTAACCGTTATTCTAGTAATTAGCTTTCAATGTATCACTTCACTATATAAATATCCGGACAGCTCTTATTTTTAAGCAATTATTAGTTCCTGCAATCTTAAAATAGAACTGAAAAACTCACTACAACCTGCTAGTTCCTGCAATCTTAAAACAGGACTGAAAAACTCACTACTACCATTTCATAATGCCAGTAACTACTTAAATATGGTGTACACCTCTTTCTACTTTGATACCTAAGGGAAGTATTAAATGTTTTCCTATTTAATGTCTACTGATCATATCTTAATGATTTTCATACATTTTTCTTCAATGCTGATATTAAAAGAAAAAACAGAAAAAATAAAGTCTTTGCTTAAAAGCTTTAATGAATAAATCTCACCCTGAACTAAATGTACAGATGAAACACAATGCAGTTAAAAGGCCGGCTGCCCCCATTATGGTTATATAATGTACAAAACCAACTTCCCCCAACTTTAAAGGGTTCAAACAGGCCAATTCTGTAAAACCTTTCTGCGACGAAATATAACTTTTTCAACAGTGTACAGGAGCTAAAGCATGGATAATTTAAAAAATGACAGTGCAGTGGCCAAGCATTGCAGAAGCTGGTTTTCATAGACCGAGCTGAAATATATTTGCTGTTTTCTATGGCAGTATCCCATGCTTAAAACCCTCCCTTCCTGCCTTTGTTCAGCTCTTTTGCTAGCAACCAAGTGCTTTCTTTTGGTTCAGCCTAGTAAAAAGCCAAAGGACTAGAACATGAGGGTCATCAAGGTCTACAAGGTAGATGAACAAACCAACAAAGCAACATCACAGGGCAAAGAGCAAAGGCATTACAATAAGAATCTAATTACAACAAAAAGAAAAGTCTATATAAAATAGTCCTAACTACAAAAAATAATAAACATTAGGGATTGCCAAGAATGGCTGCTTTGCTTTATGTAAATACTCAATCATCTTTTTTAATAAGAATTGAAACCCAGGACATTAAATAATTATTTTTAAATTCAAGTGAAATAAGTCCTGCAGCGCATACAAAAACACAATGATCTATTAACCAGGAAACATGATGCCTAAATCTGTGTGTGAGTGAGGGCAGACTCAAGTCCTTTGGCTTTTTCTAATTAATAATGAATTTCTTTTAATCTATATAGAACACTGACTTCTCCAATTTGTTGTTGTTCCTAAAGTTTAAAAGCAAAATTAACCACAACTATGAAGAATCCTGTCACATGATAGAAACAATAGAAAATAAGCATAGAATTTTGCTTACTTTTCAAGAGACAAATAAAAATAATTTCATAATTAGTTATAAAAAGCAGCTTTTCCTGCTTGTTTCCCCAACTAACACTTCTTATTAATGATATAACTGTGGGCAAAAAAGAAAAAAAAGCTAGATATTAATGAAGCAGCTATTTCCTTTTCAAGTCTTCAATTGCGATCATAATGTTAATTGCTGCCATCACATTCATTCTCATGCCAACCCTGCAGTGGGGCAAATGGGATTTTGATGATTTGAAGCACTGAGTGAAATAGTTGGAATGATCAATCAGGTGAGACACAGGCTTCTTAATAATAGCAAAAGAATGAAATTTTATCTGGGCAAAATCAAAACCAAACTTTGCGTTTAGTAAATACCATTTTAAAAACAGGTAGCTATCAGGTGGATGGGGGGAAGTTTATCATTAACAATTTTCTGGTAACACAAAAAAACTTATTTCACTAAGTTTTCTTCTTCCATTTTCTCTACTCCTCAAAGACTAACTGAACACAAATAAAAAGGGAGCCAAATAGTTAAAACATACTTCTGTGAAGAGAGAAAAATTATTTAGCAAGGTACGGCACAATCTAAATATTTTACATTATCTTAGCAGGTATGTTGTGCAGAAACACCTCAGAGAAACATGAACAGATAAGAGATACACAGAAAATTCAAGAATGCTTCAAACTAATAGACAAAAGTTTCTACTTTTTTTTTTTTTTTTGACAAAAGTAATGTTAGAACAGTATTATAAGGTCACAGACAAATCTGGTCAAGCCAGTCAGGATCAGTACTGACTTTTCCGTGCAGATGCTGGAACAAGAAACGACCCCTTTCTTCTAGAGTGCTAAGCTTAAGGACAAAGGACCTTGGCAGAGGAAGTCAAGAACGATAATGCTGTTTTCTGATCTTCAGGGCAATCAGAAAACAAAATAAACTCTGAAAGTTAAATAGGTAAGATATGTACAGGTTAAAAATATAATCTCTACAGACTCATAGGGTTATAAAGCACAAATGAGAAATTAATGTGAAAAAGCTTTGTCAACGACCACACACGAAGGGTGATCACTATTATTTCTCTTGAAATGTCTCTTCTAGAATGCTGTAATTCAGAAATTTGATGATTAAACTAAAATATCCCCATAATCTGATGCTGGCTCAAATACCAACTCCTTCAGGAAGCAGCCTACCCTGATTTCCTGAGGAAAAAATGATTGCTCATGCCGTAATAATTCTTTTATATAAAACTGGTACACATATCCTATCTCTTCTATAAGGTTAAAAAGTTCCTTGAAGGCAGAAACTATGTCTTATTTATCTTTGTGTCTGCCACGATACCTAGATGCTAAAAGTTAATGAATTACTTTACTAATTACCATATTCCAAATAATATTTACTTGACCTTTGTGTGAAAATACAAAATTGTAATTATTTTGTATTTTCACACAAAGGGCAGAGTTCCTGACTCTGAGTGGTTTACAGTATGGTTAAGGAGATGGAACTCTGAATATGGCCAAATAACACATTTCTGAGTATTATTATTATTATTATGAAAAGCCAAAAGTATAATCTCATTTCAGTGGGTCCATTCATTCACATTCCAGACATGAAAGCAAGGGCATGTGAAGTTCATTTTGAAGAACTAAAGTGTATCTTGGCCATTCTTATTGGTTTTGTTGTTGCGTCTTCTTTTTAAGGAACTCCAGGTTGGGTGCTCAATCTTCAAAGCTGCTGTATGGATTGACTAGTACTGGTTTCCTATTAGAAATGCCTTTGGTAAAAGAACTTGCTTCAACAAGCTAGGTGGGAGGAGCTGAACTAACAGCTGTAAACTAGTCCCTGGAGGCAACTTCTGGGAGATAGACACCCCTCTTGAAGAAGTTCAAATTGAAGGCATTTGAGTGAAAGCATGTCTATGAAACAACCTCAAAGGCAAGAGATTATGAGACTCAGGAGATGAAGGATGTTTTTGAAGCAAAAATGTAACAACTGAAGTGGAACTGATAAATGATTTTTCAACTTAGCTTTTCATCCTTCCAAGGTAGATAAATTGAGTAGCTGCACTGCGCTATGCATGGGTCTTCCAGATGAGGCTTACTGTATGCTCTGCACAGACATTAAAAATCCCATAGCACTTTAGATAAATAAAAGGTAAGGAGATAGCTTGTGATCCTTGTTTAAAATATGTTTTAAAATATAACTTGGTGTTCCTTGGCTTGCATAAACCTTTTAGCCTGGTTAGTTGATATACTGACATAAAATATGAAAAAAATCACTTTAAAATTGTCTTGAAATCTAGTTCTATACAGAGAAGTTATTTGAAAACTATACATAACCCTAAAGAAGATTAAATAACACTGCATGTAAAATAGTATGGCAGACATTCAATAAATAATTGTTGAAATGCTGAAATATTTTCATCTGGTCACCCTGAGAAACTTAAATGACAGATAAAAGAACCCTAAAAAAAAAATCACTGAAGTTTTCAAAAAGACTATTTAAGCATGTTTTATTAAAAAAATTATTGAGTGTACAGTGCATATAGAATTCTGCATCAGATGCCACATGTGCTAGATTCTGACCTTGTAATAGATAACTATTTTACCTCTTTAGTACCCATTTCCTTTCTCTGGTAGCAGAATAGTGTTTCTTACTGGAAAATCATTCCGTATGGTTTGGATGGTGATAAGTAATGATCACTCCTCCCCACTTAACACCCCATTAGAGGGGTGAGTACATGATTCAAACCTGACCAGTTCAAATCTGACCAACCCAAGCATCAGACCCCACTGATTAGATCAGACATAACCCAAGCTGAGTCAATGAAAGAACTGCAGAGCCTTTACCAGAATTATCAGAAAAGAGGCACTGTCACTATATGAGACACAGGTGTTAAGGACCACGTAAGCCTAAGGCTGCCAAAAGCCATTTTTCTCCAACCAGAGTTAGCCTAAGAATGAAGCCAGCACAGAGATAAGTATAAATGAAAAATGGGGGAGTGTGTCAATACTTAGGTCTTTAGAATAGATCTAGAAAACTCCACCTATGCTAAGGCCAGCTAAATGCCTAGATTTACCTTTCCCCTCTCCTCCCCTCCCTCCCCTTCTTCTCCTCCAGCCCTTCCCTTCCTTTACTTTCTCCCTTTCCTTTGGATCTGATTCCTGTTATATGCAACCAAGAGCCCAGATTACTAAAGCCTCTGACACCTACACTTGATCCTGTCAGTTTCATGCCTTTCCTTTATATAGTATCACTCTCCGCTACTCCCAGTAATTCCCTGCCTCCACTGCAGTACTGAAAGATGGTGGATGAATGACTGAGTGGGGGATGTATTTGTTTTATTGCTACTTGATCTAGCCACTAAACAAGGTAAGTAATGCACAATGTATGGACAGTCTATAGAATCAATCCTTAAGGAAACATAATCTCTGCAAGTTCAAACAGTTGTCATTTCCCACTTAATACTTGCCTACAATTAAGAAAAACAACATTTGCAGAAAGTCTCCTTAGTAAGAAGCACTATCATAACCAATACAAAAACAACCTTTATAAACATATTATAGCATTAAATTCAATAGGAGGCCCAAAAGACAAAAAAAGGAGAAAGTACTGGTAGAGTCTACATTTATCCCAGGTCATCTGCTTAAAATTTGCTGATGAAAATGACAGCATTCCAAATTATTTTAATTCCTATCCTTACAGGTTAGAGTAAAATGAAATAATCTAAACAAAAACACAAACAAACTTAAAGAGCTTTTGGGGTTGCATTAAGAGAAATCTAGCATTTGGAATAAATAACATAAATAAGTGCAAGTACATGTATCCTTATAAGAGGAAGGCAGAGGGAGATTTGAGAAGAGAAGACAAAACAAGAGATTTGACAATGCTGCACTTGAAGATTGGAGTGATACAATTAAAAGCCAAGGAATACTGGCAGCGACTAGAACTGGAAAAGGCAAGGAACAGATTCTCCCCTAGAGTATCCAGAGGAGTACAGCCCTGCTAACACCTTGATTTTTGTCCAGTAATACTAATTTTGAACTTCTGGCCTCCAGAACTATGAGAGAATAAATTTCTGTGTTTTTTTTTAATTGATTTCAGGAGAGAGAATGGGAGAGGGAGAGACAGACAGAACATCAATGATGAGAGAGTGTCATTGATCGGCTGCCTCCTACACTCCCCCGCCAGGGATCGAACCTGCAACCTGGGCATATGCCCCAACCGGGAATCGAACTGCGATTTCCTGGATCACAGGTGGATGCTCAACCGCTGAGCCAAGCTGGCCAGGCAATTTCTGTTGTTTAAGCACCAAGTTTGTGGTCATTTGTTACAACAGCAACAGGAAACTAGTACAAATACCACATTATAGATATTCTTAATTTTAAAAGTATTTGATTGTTATATTTATACATGCATATAATATTTTTTATATAAGTTCTTAAAAATTGTGCATGCAAATTTTGTGAATTAAACCACAACAGCATTAACTGATTTAGGCACAAATTATCAATGGATGTTAAAACCACTAGGTTAAAGTTATTTGGAAAACAGGATATTCACACCATTTCAAAGTATCTGAAATGATGTGAATATTCTGCTTTCCACTGACTGCTTACAAAGGAAAAAAATGTACTCTTATGAAATCATTTAATCAAATGATCAAAGTTAACACCAATAACAGGATAAACTAAGACATGAACTCCCCGATATGTGATGTGATACAATGAAAATACATTATCACTTACATAGTATCCCTGCCAAAAACTACAGAACCTGAATCTACTTATGACAAGCCCAAGTTAAAAGACATTCTACAAAACAACTCAACACAAAAATGTCAACAGCATCAATAACATGAAAAACAAACTGACAACCTGGTTCAAGATTAAAGGAGACTCAAGATGTAATACCTGATCCTGGAACAGACCACGGTCTGAAGGGAAGCAGGGGGCTGGGAACAGACTCTAGTAAAAGACATAACTGGTGAAATTTTAATTTGCATTCTACATTAGATAAAATAATTTTATCAATATTAAATTTCTGAAATACAGAAAGTTCTGAAATACATTGACTGGTAACCTCTGGAATGTGCCCCGACCAGGGATCAAACCCCCAACCTAGGTATGTGTTCTGACCAGGAATAGAACCCACAACCGTTTTGGTGTACAGGATGATGTTCCACACAACTGAGCCTCCATACAACATATTCTTAACCAACCAACAGACCAAAGAAAAATGCTTTGCTGGACCCTCTAGTTAGTTTTTCTTCAGCCTCAGGTAATTTCTTCCCAACACATGCACAGGTCAGTACTCAGCAAAAAATTCATCCTTTTGAAACTTTGCTCTAAGGCTGTTACAATTATAGATGAATTTGTGGAAAACTGGCATCTTAATAATACGGTCTTTCGCCCAGGAATCAGGTATGCTTCTCCATTTGTTCAACTCTTCTTTAACATCTCTCAGTTGATTTTTACAGTATCCTTCATAAATTCCACATACTTCCTCTTAAGTTTATTCTGAGGTTCTGTTTGTTTATTTGCTTTGCGGTTTAAAATGATATATTTTGAAGGGAGATACTCACATCTGATTCACGTTTGAATTCTTCATAGAGCTTAGTACAATGACTTACACTGAGCAAGCTTACCACATTAATGAGTACATGAATGACACTGTTTCATAGTCACATAGTATACTAATTTCTAAACTTGTAGCTTACAATAAACCACATCTTAAAAAACCCTACTAAGCACAGCAGGGCGTGGCTCAGCAGCTGAGTGATGACCTGGGATCCAGGCGATCGGGGTTCGATTCCTGTCAGGGCACATGCCCGGGTTGCAGGCTCAATCAATGACTCTCTCATCATTGATGTTTCTGTCTCTCTCTCTCCCTCTCCTGTACTCTCTCTAAAATCAATAAAGATATATTTAAAAAACAAAACAAAACCCTACTAAGATCATTTCTAGGAGTCATGTTTCACTCTCCTCCCGTTCATTTTCTATATTCAATTAATGAACAAATCCCATTTTTTCTTTCACTTTCTGAGTTTACTCTCTCTGTTCTACTCTCATTCATGTTAATCTAGTTACTTATTATCTTGATGTCCATTCACAGAAAACACATTTTCAAATTTTTAAGAACTGTGTGCTCTGATTGATCTACTAACACATTTACAGAATATTATTTATTTATTTTTTAATCCTCACCTAAGGATATTTTTTCCATTGTTTTTCAGACAGAGTGGAAGGGGGAGAGAGAAAGAGAGAAAAAGAGAAAAACATCAAGGTGAGAGAGACACGTCGACTGGTTCCCTCCCCCACGGGCCCTGACTGAGGACCGTGCGGGGGGGGGGGGGGGGGGCCAAACCTGAGGTACATGCCCTTGGCCGGAATCGAACCTGGGACACTTCAGTCAGCGGGCTGACACGCGAACCACTAAGCCAAACTGGCCAGGGCCAGAATATAATTTTTAATGTTTTTATGAAGGGGCACACCTGGGGGCCAAGAAAGTCATAATGCAACCCTGAGTATGCATTTATGAACACCCATCAAACGATACATTTAACATGTATGCATTTCACCATATTTATATTTTACCCCAAGAACAAAAATTATGTTTAAAAAAGTAAAAAAAGGAAAAAATATTAAAATAAGTATGGCTAAATAAACAGTTCCAAATCAGTAAACAACAACAAAAACAAAAAACAAAACATTGTGCGCTCACTAACCATGACTCACTTCAAAAGTAGTTTCCATGTTCTCTGTGGAATCCAGCACTGACTACCTTTGCTTTAAAGTGGTCCATACTTTGTTTCGCTCTATTATCCTTTCCTGTTTGTATATGCTTTGCTATTTTCTCTCCTTCCAGTATCTTAGTTGGTTTTCCTTAGCCATTTCTTATTCATGTATTTGATCTTGGTGATCTCATTCATAATCATAACTGCCACGGAACATGATTTCGCTATGAAAATCTCATTCCTGTTCCCTTCCTTTCTGTTCTAACTACTACCATCCTTGCTCAGGTCTTTAAATCTCTAGTACTATAATCATTTTATTTTGGGTTTCTCCTGCTTTATCCTGTATGTCAGTGGGTTAATCGCATTGTCAACATTTCATTAGGCCTATTCAGAAACTTTTAACAGCTTTGCAAGGCTTAGACAAACAGTATTTTTCAAACTGTTCCACAGAGCAACAAGGGTTCCACAGATGTGCCTCTATGGCTACCTTGGTGGGACTTGGTAAGTGAGGCTCCATGTTCTTCAACCCCTTAGTCAACCAAAGCTTCTCTGCTTTAATCTTTTACAAATTGAGATTATTAACAACATTCTGCTTAAAGAGACAGTTCCACTACTTGTGTAGGGAGAAAAGCTTGAAAAAGTTTCAGAGGAAAAAAATCCAATTTGTTCAGCTATGCCCAGAATTCCTTATTTTCCCAACTTTATTATTCTTATACTCAAATTTCAACTTATTTCTCTTATTGTTCTTTATAGAAAACGATGTTTATCTCCACATCTTTTTAAAAAATTTATCTTTATTGTTGAAAGTATTACAGACGTCCCCCCTTATTTTCCCCTATTGCCCCACTCCACCTGGTTGCAGCCCCGCCCCAAGCCTCCATCACCCTATTGTCTCCTCCCTCCCAATAATACCCTTCACTCTACCTATATGAATTCTGCCTCCCAAGTACTCCTTACCCTTCAAGGCCCAGCACAAGTGCTAGCCGTACCACTTTTCAGAGGTGTAATTTTTCCCTTCTTTAAACTCCCATTCTACTCAGTAACTCACACTGGACACAACCGGGTGATACCCTTCTCCAATAGATGATTGAGCATCTATCCAGAACATAAGTTCCTTAAAAATATGTGACCATATTGTAAATCCTACATAGTTCCTGAAGCACTTAGCATAGGCCTGATCAATAGCTGCCTAACTGGTCTCACTGATTACTTTTACATATAATGATTTCATCACTTCCTTACTTAGGAACATAATATGAATTAAAAGTACCACATCATCTGCCACCTTATCTTTTCCTTCCTTACTAACACAGCTTTATTTCCACTGTTCCAATGTACATCCTTGACTTCCCTGATAGCTATTCAAATTCTACCTGGCCTTTAGTGACCACTTTTCAAGTCACATTTCTTAAAAAAAATATAGCAAAACAAAAAAACCTTAATGGACAATTCAGGTCATGTTGACTTTCCCCAAACTTCTACTAAACATTTTTAGACTCATATAATCTGAAAATTTACCATATTATGTCTTAAATATCCTATAATCATTTCAGATGTATTTATATCACCTACCCAATTACCTTGGGGCTATGAAGCATTTTCCTACAACAGTATTTCCTTTTATATCCTTTAGGACAAATAATAAGCACAAAATAATTAACTGGTCTTCAAAGAGTGCTATGAAATACAGAGCCTGAATGGTTAGGCATAGTTTCATAAAAACTAGTCCTAAATAATGTTTTAAAACAAGAGGAATTAGCCAAGAATTAGTATACAATCTCAGGACAACTGCGTTTAGTGGAAGTTAAGCAATCTCTACGAAATAACTTACAAGTATAAATACTGGTGAGTACCTAGTCCAGGAGTCAACAAACTTTTTTTGGTAAAAGTGGTAGATAAGTATCTTGAGCTTTGTGTGCAATACAGCCTCTGTTATAACTACTCCACTATGCCACAAAAGCAGACATAGATAATGTGTAAACAAACAAGTGTGACTGTGTCCCAATAAAACTTTCTTCACAAAACAGGTGTTGAGCCAGATTTGGAGAATTGGCCATAGTTTGCCAATCTCTGACTTAGGCTAGAGTGGTTTTAAAACTTTTTCTGTTTGTTTTTTAAGTTCCTTTTTCTCAGTCAACCCTTAATCAGAGTCCCAAATTATAAAACAAACAAAAAACTAGAGTTGCTCTGGTTAAGCAGATATGGTGGGAAAGGGGGATGTAGAGTACAAACAGGCCTGCCTGACCACCCCCTCTCTAATACCCAACTCTTCCTCCCTCTAAAATTCTTTTCAATGCAATGTTTGTGTTTAAACCCCTCATTTATTCAGGTGAAAAAACAGATTTATAGAGAGGGAGAGAATTTATATATGATCACAAAGGATGCTAGAACTAGTGTTAAAATTAAAATCTACATTTCAACTCCTGGTTGTATACCATTAAACCATGATAGTTAACTTGGGTAGTCAGCTAGCAATAAATTAGGAAGGCAAAGGACATAATTATCATTTCGGACTTCTGATAGGGCCGCCTTATTCTGATTGTATTTGAGTGCTTAAATCCACAGTGATTTGTTCTTTGCCCTGTCAAGACTCTTTATATTTAGATCCATCTGTTACCTATCACAAAGAGATCCAAACAAAATTCCAGAATTTTGAACAAAGTATAACAGTAACTAGCTTGTGATCCTTGCTATGAAACCATGATCAGCAATTCAATGGCAATAAAATTTGTCCCTTTTACATATGATTTTTATGGGTCACTGCTATACTGTAATATCAAAATCTGTCAGTAAAAACTAGAGGAGGGTTAAGTCTAAAGAATCAATGACTTGCTTTAGAGAACAGAATTTTCAAAGTGCACATCAAAAGAATAAATGTTGAGAGCCCATTGCAGAGCTTTTACAAATAGAACATTCATTCAAAATCATCATCAGTGGATGCAAAACCACACATATTTAGAAAAATGGTGTTTTCATATCCATAGTAGGATTACTGTTAACTCTAAAATATAACCCTGATAATTCCTTACATTTTCTCTTTGTTGCATGTAAATGTCTTTAGAATGAATTCATCTTTAAAGCTAGATAGGAGATAGTGTTGGAAATTTTTTAAAAATAGCAATAATTGAGAAAGGTGAGATAGGAGCATTAACACAATATTATTAATGCTCTAAAATATTTCAGTATATATTATTATAACAGTAATTACAAGGTCATTTTTTAAATTCAAGCATAAAAACCACATAGAGAATACACACTATATTTATTCTAAGTATCCATTTTAATCAATTAAAGTTTTGTAGTGTGTCAAATTACTGTAGTTCCTGTCTTTATATTACTGTGATGTTTTTAACTATAGGCTTAATTAAAGATTGCCTGAATTCCTAAAATTTTGAAATATTTTTTAAAGATTGAGATAAGAGTAAATCAGGAAACCTTCAAATAATCATTGTGAAACAACACAAGCTTATAGCACTTGACGGTTTTAGAGAATACAAATGAAGAATTGCTACAATTTCTCTCATATGCAATAAATATGCTTATTTTTTTTACACTTGGAAATAATTAAGAATCATAAATAAGACATTTTGTAAGAAAATTATTTTGATATTAAGAAAAACATTTTTGTTTTCACATTACGATTGTCTATAAGAAATACTTTCAGAATTTTTATCAGTTTATCTCCCAAAGTCACTGTAAGATGAATACACCTATAGCAAATAAAGAATAAAGAAAGCCTGGTAGGAATATTGTTGGAAATTTCAAATACATAGTAAAAATTAAGTACTAATATTAAGAGAGATAGAGGATTTGAGACAAAGTATATATTTTTAGTACTTTCCCTGAGTTTTTAGTAGATGACTAATTAATTTCAGATTTAATCATTTAAAATTATTTTGTTAGAAATTACCCCAACCTACAGAGTCAAGACTATTTAAAAACAACACTTTAAAAATAAAGAGGCTTTGATAACAGTTAACATAAAGCCAAATGTATACTGCAATTATAATTACACAGAATTCCTTTCTTGACTTTTCTGAAGAAATATCTTAACAGAAAATTTCTTGTGAAAATAATGCTGTGGGCTATCAGTACACTGTTGGCCCTATAAGATAAAACATGTCTTCTAACTACTTAGAGCAGATGAAATTGAAAAGGAGTAAAATAATATTTCACAATAATATACTGAAATTTCTCAGGTGCAAGAAACACACTTATTTCCTTTTGTGGTCACAAATCTTTCTGTGGCTCAGAAATATGATCAATATATAGGCAAATCATGTATTATCTAAGAGACAAGAATGAAAATGATAGAAAATGCTATATGCCCTTGTTAGTAAAGAAATTATAGTTATATTACTTAGTGTGAAAGACAGGAGTTTAGGATGTCAGGAACAGTTTAAAGCCTCTATGATCAAGTAATATTCTCTGAGTCCTACTTTGTTACTTGTGTGGGAGTGTAGCAAAAGGATTATTGCTAATCCTTTAACTGTGAATAATGATTTATTGAACAATTCCTACATAAATTCCAACTGTGACCACAAAATCACACCCTCACAGGTCAAGATATTTTCCTCTCACTTAGATAACAAAATTAAAATGTTTAAAAATATACATATGTATTTATACACACATATGCAATTAAATACGATTACAAACTGATTTATGTGTATTTTAGTAAAGGCTTGTACATTTACAGCTTTCATTTTTATTTTCATATTAAATTAAACAAGTCCAAGTGTGGTCCTTTCACTTAGGTATTAATTAAGAGAGGTAACAAATTTGAAAACACTTTCTCAAATAGTTGAGTTTCATTCAGAGAAATAAAAAAGAAAGATATTAGAATGAGGTTAAGTGCATCTTTTGTCAGTAACGTATGTTGCTCCCTCTGGCCTCATAAACAAGCTGCTCCTTTTTGAATACAGCAGACCTTCAATTTAAATTTATGGAAAGACTAAAGCAGGAGAGCCTGCACTCAAACAATTTTAATAACCTATTAAGTTGCGACTTCAGATTCATTTTATAACCATGCTCCTCAGGGAGCTATGCTATCTGGATAAAGATAAATTTTTTTTCCTTTAAAGATAAATAGCATCATTAATCTGCAACATTTCTTTTCTATTATCTTTCGAAATGAGGAGTTATTTTGTTCTGATCTTGAGGTAATTAGCCTTCATTCACTAGCCTGAAAATGCCTGTGTTCTGAAAATTAAAAATGTGTCATTAAGTGGAATTTACCATAATGTCATTTATCTTTATATAGTTCATCAGTGACAGCAATGGGCCTGGGAATCCATCAGCTTTTACCAAGGAAGCATTAAAACAAATTGAAAAACAGAATAATCCCAGGCACTCTTTAACACAGTCAAAGCCATTTGGGTAATTAAATAGTGGTATTTAAAGTTTTAATTTAGATTTTTCCCTCTGTTCATCAGTAGTCAAATGAGATGTTCATATTCATAACTGTTTGTAATAAAAGGTTTCATAAAGTAAGCAGAATATCAATGTTATTAAATTTTAATATAACACAGGGAGAGCTTTATTCTACAAAATAAAGTTTTTCTTTTCCTGTACCATATTTTCTAAGATTACATCAGAAATAAACTCTTTCTTGAACTGCCTAGGTTGTGATATTAGCTTCGCAAAGACTTTGAGGATTCAAACCCCAAAATAACTGCAAGAGAGTATATGACATGAAATTCAACCTCATTATTGCTAATGTTGGAAAATAATAGTATCTTCATCACCTTAAATTTGTTTTCACTAACTACATCCCTCCAGCAATTACTGTATAGAATTATCAAACATAATTATGAAAATAAATGCTGGTTTGAAAAGATAACACCTAAAAACAAAATAAAAAGCAAAACAGCTAATGCCAGAAGTTAAAATAAGCATCTTGGGATGGTAGGGAAACATAGAGGGATTCTGCTACCAGATAATTAACTCCATTCATATACTGATCAGGGAAATAGCACATGACTCAGAAATACAGCTCAAAAATTGTATTCTCTTAATCAAGACATTAAAAATACTCTGGATAGACTTAGAATAGATACAGCATAATGAAATGAGTTGAAAGGCTAAACTGTCATAAAAATGTTTCGTATGTATAGCAGTTTCAAAATGCACGGCTCATTCAAAATAAAACATTCACTAATTCCCTTTCTGTACAACCAAAAACAGTGTTTTCTTTGAAAATGTGTTCTTTACATAAGGACAATCTGACAACATAAAGAATAACTTAATGCAGCATTGCTCACTACTAGATAATTAACATTCTGGACTTTGTGTACTCAAATGTGTTAATGAGTATTTCAGTATGATCTTTGTTAAACTACTGGATAATTTAAGTTTAGAGCTTTGCCACTTAGATATGCAAATAGGGGTTTCAAATGTCTTGAGGGGCAAAAATAATAAGTGATTATTTATAAAATATCTATGATATAATTTTGTTTGCTGATGAATTCTAACACACATGCACACACACACAAACACACACTACTGAGCAGATCTCATACCAAACATTGGTTAAGAACCTAAAAACTCTAAAACTACTTTTTAAAAGAGTTGATTGTCTCCAATTCTCATCTGGGTTTTCAAGGCTACTGATTTACTACTCTATATTGAGTCAGAAAAACGTTAAGTATGAAGACAGAGTGTTATTAAATACATAATATATCATACACTTCTTTAGAAGATTATCCAAGAAAATAAATCAGAACACTTTGAACTGAAAAACTTTAGAAACAATCAAGTTTCCAATAAGGAAAGAAAAGATATCCCAGGAGGTGAAAACTTGGCATATTAGCTGGTGAACAACGGCACAACTAGGATTAAAATCCATACATCCAGCCTATCCTTATACCATCCTGCCTTGCAGATCAATAATCTAAAATATTTATTCAGGCCCTGGCCGGGTAGATCAGTTAGTTAGAGCATTGTCCCAATACAGCAAGGTTGTGGGTTCAATTCCTAGTCAAGGCACATATAAGAATCAACCGATGGCCCTGGCCAGGGTGGCTCAGTTGGTTAGAGTGTCATCTCATACACCAAAAGGTTACGGGTTCAATTCCAGTCAGGGCACATACCTAGGTTGTGGGTTCAATCCTCAAGTCGGGGCATGTACAGGAGGCAGCCAATTGATGTTTCTCTCTCACATTGCCGTTCCTCTCTCTCTCTCTCCCCCTTCCTCTGTCTCTAAAATCACTAAAAAAAAACAACACACACATATCCTTGAGTGAAGATTAAAAAAAAAAAAGGAATCAACCAATGAATGCATAAATAAGTGGAACAACAAACAGACGCTTCTCTCTCCCTTCCTCTCTCTCTTTAAAATCAATAAATAAAATTAAATTAAATATTTATTCAGTATAGAGATATAGTCATCAAATAAACTTATTTCCAACAATAAAAAAGCACATTCTTAATTTGACAGCTTATTAAAACTTTCCAGATAGTATTATGATCCTTTCATCAATAAAATAATTAACAAAAAGGTTTTCTTGGCCTTGAACAATCTGTTTCTGAACTTTTAACTAGTATTTCTTACATATATATATATATATATATATACTCAAATAATTTCTAAGCATTTCTTTCCATTTCCTCTAGATCTACACGTTTTTGTTGTATTTTGATATTTTAACTGCAAGAGTTGCTTACCTCCCTTGTATAAGGAAAAGACATTGGCCAGACTGGGCAGTAATGACATTTATCTTCAAAATGCCATAGAGGCAGGATCTTCTGTGGTTTAATTAAAGTTATCACACAGTTTAAAACTAAATATTGGTCAAATACAAATTCCAAAAAAGTTAAGTCAAATAAACAATTTGTGATCATCCTCATTATTCTTCTTAATATTAATTAACCAATTCATTTTTAGAAAACAATTCAGCACAAAAGTATACATGCACTTGGATTATTGTTTAAAGTGGTTAAAAAAAATAAAACCTGAAAATAATTCAATATCCAAGAGTTCAATAAACTCTGAAACACCACTCCACATATTCTATAGAATATCACATAGCTATTAAAAAGAAAAGTCAAGCTCTGTGTTGATAAACCAAAGAATGTTATATAGTTAAAGTGAAAAAATTATGTCTCAGAGATGTACAAATAATGACCCAAACTACTGTGTGTGTGTGTGTGTGTGTGTGTGTATTTAAATGCTCTTTATAGAGCATGAAGAAATATACAGAAGAATATAGAAGCAGTTAACACTGGTACAGTGCTAGTGTAAAAGTACAGAAAGTATTAACACCGTGTTTGACGGACAAGGTAATAAGGGGAGAGTGTAAGATAATTAACATTTCCTTTATTAATTCTGAGGGGAAAGTAATTCCTCCAATAAGGTGACCTGATCTATCCTGTTAGATGGGGACTCTGAAGTAAGGCTGAGCTGCCTTAAGCTGACATATAGGCCTTAGAGTTCCATTTCTGGGGCAGGAATATTTACTATAATCTAATTTTCATTTCACCCCAATTATATAACTAGCCAATTTTTTTAATGGAAAAAAAAGAAACAAAAGAAAAGACAACTATTTCACAATTATACCTTTCTTTTAGGAAAAAAGCAATTAATGTTTTTGTTTTTAAAAGATCTGCTCTTTTCTAAAGTAAGATGTACTAACCGTTTTTAAGGTGATGGCTGACTAAATCTGTATGCTTGTACAGAGAGATAAAAATAAAAATATTTCTCTTATAATTAAAATAAACATTTTTTAGATGAAGTGGAAAACTGACACTTATCTTTACCTTAGGGCTTCTCAATCTTGGTACTATTGACATTTTGAGCTAGAAAATTCTTTGTTGTAGGAGGCTGTCTTGTGCATTTTAGAATATTTAGCAATGTTTGGCCTCTACCCCCTGGATGCCAACAGTGTATCCCTTCAGATGTGACAACCAAAAATGTCTCCAGATAATACCAAAATGATTCCTAGGGGCAAAAGCACCTCCAGCTGAGAACCACTGCTTTAGCTACAGGTTTTCTGGGAGAAATGATTTTGAATGTTTTACACTGGCAACAATTATACAGACTGTTAGATAACAATTACATATTAACATTCTACAGTGAAAATATTAAATATAAAACAATTAATACATAATTAACATATTTCCCAGACATAAAAACTGAAGTTTTAAAAGTATGTGGAAATGAAAGAACGCCCACTGCACAATATACTTCTTACATGCTACGTAAATGCAAAGAAAATAACTCGTGTGAATCAAAGCGGTTTTAGAGAACTCAGTATTTTATGACTAAGATGGAAGGAAAAGTCTATGTATTTTAAAAAATTGTACCATAAAACCAAAAGTTTTCACTAATTATTAGGAAAATGAAATTCTAAGTCACCATTTCATCAAGGAGTTAAGGAGGAAGGGCTAGGATTGCAAAAAAAGCATTTGAATTTAGAAAACAAAACTGCTCTGTGAGATTTAGAATTAAACCAGAAAAAAACATTTTTTTAAGGCAAATGTAATGTCTTGGCTTTATATACAGTATGTATTAAAACAACAACAAAACCTGCAGGTAAAACCACCATATGTATGCCAAAACCACACTCTCCCACTAAACTTCATCAATATATATATATTTTTTTCCTTTTTATGGAATTGATTGGGGTGACGCTTGTTAACAAAATTATACAGGTTTCAGGAGCACAATTCCACAACACATCATTTATACACTGTACTGTGTGTTTACCACCCCAAGTCAAGTCTCCTTCCATTACTATTCATCAATATTTTAGAAGCACACATTTACTGAAAAAAATCTGGCCCAACCTCAAGACTTAGTATTTCTAACATTTAGGAGAAGTATCTGTCTTTGTTCACAATGCCATAAGTTAACAAAACATATATTAATTAATCCTTAGGACTTTGATAATGAAAATAGTTAATTCCCAGTTCTCTGGAAATTCTTTGAACTAAAATGCTTAAAACTGTCACACTGCTCCAAGTAACCAGCAAAATTCACTATGTAAATGACCAACTGTAGACATTAGCATTCTAGGCAGAGAGAACTACAGAAAAATTGGAAAACCATAACAAAGTGTGAGTGCAGGACTTTGAGGGTGTGTGCACATGTGTGTGTGACTGATACTATCAGACACACAGACTAATAAATGGAGTGATTTTGAAACATTCTTTTAGTTACAGAACTATATTAAAGAAAGTCAAACGTGCAAGAGATGAAACCCTGAAGGCCCTGGTCAAAGAAGGGAGACAGAATACTGCGAACTTGACTGCCCCCATCCAAGGGAATCCTTCAGAAGCTGTGAAGAACTCTCTGAAAACCAGTGGACTAGAATATGGGGAATATGAGAATGAACTAAGAAATTTAAAAAGGTAAAATAGGAAGTATATTATGAATTGCCTTAAATGGTTGTTTTGTGAGTTATATTTCAGTGAATATTATGGATCTACTGCAACTGTCAAAACAGAGGAGGGAGATAAATAATGTAATGTACAGAATAAATGAATGAAATAATATATCTAGTTCATTATTAGACACCAGTCTTCATAATTCTTGGTGTTTTCTATATTCTCTTGTTCATCCTATGAAAAAGACCTATGATATAAGACTAGCATGGACAGTATGAGAAAAATGTAAGTTTATAGAAAAGACACATTTTAATGTCATAAATACTAAATGTTTATCAATATGGTTATTTCTACTTGATAAAGTACAGCCTCTTACACTGAGTCTCTTGAAGGCCCATGGCTGCAAATGTAAACTTTTAGGTGTCGCTTTCCATGTCAAGTGGCAACCAGTAGTCACCACATCTGTCAGTTTGACAAGTACTTTCCCATTATTCAGGGATAAAGTGCACATATAAAACGCCCTCCCTGACAAAAAAAAGAAGCCAAGGAGATGAGAACCAGCCACTAGAGGGAAGACAAGTTGGCAGGAAAGGACTGGAAACTGGCCACAACAAGAAACCAGAGAGCAAAGAAAGGGTAAAAGAAAGGTTACTCATGCTGTAAGGCAAAAAAAATCCACTGCCAACAACACACATGCACTCACACAAAAAAGGGACTATACAGCATGGGGTTAAATAGGCAAATGGAAAGAAACTTTATCCTTAGTGGATAAAACAGACTGACAATTCAGAATGGGCTTGAAGCCTTCTGACTTCATGTATTACTATTGGCCTAACTAATCAGCCCATTAAACAATCTTCAGCACAAACATGTTCCAGTCCCTTTTCTCCTAAGGCCACTCCTAACTAACCATACTCTCCACACATCAACAGAGTTCTAAATGCTGTTTGTTATATGGCGATTGGTTTTCCTTATAAACACAATCGTTTCTTGTCCATCCCATCTAATATATTCAATCATGCATTCAAAGAAATATTTGAGTATCTAGCAGGGTACTCTTTTAGGCCCTGAGGATAAAATAATGAACCAAAAGGTCTCTGCTTTAGCAGGTAGGGTAAAACTATTATATACATACACACATACATATATACATTCATACATATGCATATTTTATATATATATATATATATGATGGCAATACAATCTATCAGGAAAAATGAAATAGGGAAAGGAGATAGAGAATTATGGGGTAAAGAGCAGATGCTATTTTATATAAGGAAGTCAGAGAAATCCTTTCTGATAAGATGACATTTGAGCAAAGATCTAAAAGGAGTGAGGGAGACAGCCATGCAAATACTGAGGAAAAAGCAAAGCCAAGAGAGGGCATATTAAGTGCAAAAGCCCTAAGGCTAGAATGTACTTAGCACTTTCAAGAAACAGTAGTCGGTGTGGCTGAAAAAGAGTAATAATAGGTGATAGCGATAGGAGATCAGATCAGACAGGTAACAGAGAGCCAGATCATACATGGCCTTTCATACCATGGAATGGACACTAGATATTATTCTCAGTAAAACAGATAATCACTGAAGAGTTTTGTGCAAAGGAATGACATCATTTGACTCATGTTTAAAACGATGTGACTGCTGAGTTGAAAAAGGCAGAGGAGAAAGAACACCTTAACTCTACACAGAATATAAAAACAACTGCACTTGAATCTTGTTCACAGCAGGTATGTACTATAAAGCTGCCACGAACAATGAATTAGTGAATTCTGAGCCACTGCTCCTAAGAGAAATATACATATGTATATGTGTATACAAACATACCTCACATAGATTATAATCTTATATCCCAAAACAACTCATCCTGGTGGATTCTATTTTCTTTATTTTACAAAAGGGAAAACAAGGTTCAGAGGTGTTAAGTGACTTGCCTGAGGCTGCCCCACTAAGAGGTGCCAAAATCGGGTTTCAAATTCTGCCCAATTGGCCCCAGAGCTGAAGCTTCTGTACTGTCTCCCACCACTTCCAATCTCTGGTCACCACTCTATGAAAGCTGAAACAAGAAGGCAGAGCATCGCCTATTTGTTTCCCCTCAGCTGGGAGCATGTGCCATACCTCAAGATTCTATAAATAAAGTCTGCCCAAATATATGACTAACTACTGACCTATCCATATGTAGAACACACTCCAAACAGCCCAGCTAAGGCAAAAAGGATTGAAGAGATGCCACCTGTGGTCAACTGTAAGAAAAATAAAGTGTGAAGTTTAAATTACAGTCAAGGTAGTGTTAGCTCTGAGAAGCATTTTTTAAATGAGAGAAAAAGAAAACAACACTTCAGAGAAATACAACAGAATCCAAAAAGTCTCTAACAATGTATCATTCGCAACGTCTAACAAACAGCCCCAAATTACTAGACATATGAAAAACAGAAAATGTTATGTAAACTCAAAAGAAAAGGCAATCAATGGAGACTAATCCTGGATGACCAAAATGTTGGGATTAGCAGATAAGAATTCTAAAGTAGCTATGTTATAGTCAAGGTAAGCCTAAATATGCTTGCAGACTTCTAGTCTCTGGTCCTGCATGTAAGGAGCTTAAAAATCATCCTAACATGTAAAAAGCTGAGTAAATCAACAACTCTCCCTAAATCCATCAAAGAAGTAAACAAAGGGCAAACCACTGACCCAGAAGAGGCATGAGGATATTTAGGGGTGATATGAATCTTCTTCATCTTGATTATAGTAGTGGCTATAAAACTATACACATTTGTCAGCACTCATCAAACTTTCTACCTAAAAGAGTGAATTTTACAGTATATAAATTGTACCTCAATAAACATATCCACAAAAAAATGGATGAAGGCAAGATAAAGACCTTTTCAGATAAATGAAAACTAAGAATTTATCACAAGCAGATCTGTACTTCAAGAATGATAAAAAGCTCATCAGGCTGGAGGGAAATGATACCAAGTGGATACTTCATATTTTCAGGAAGCAATGAAAAACAACAGGTACAATAAACAAACAGGTAAATTAGAAATATATATTTTTCTTCCTAAGTTTAAAAAAATATGACTATCTAAAGTAAAAATTTCAATATTTATTGTGGGCTTTGTAGTGAAAACGTTATAGGAGAAAGTGGGGTGTTCTCTTACCCACTGGGTGCTGGGAGTGGGGTCCTTACGATACCTGAAGAAAAAAATTTTTCTAAGGTTCACCTGCGAGAATGAATGATTTATATTTGTGTGGAATTACATCTCTGGGTTTCCAAAATCCCATTTCCCTTAATCCAGTCCTGGAAGAAGTGTAGCTGAGGTTTCAGTAAAGCTAGAAGTAAAGCCAGTGTCCAGAGTTTCCGTTCCATGTTGCAGCCAGGTCCAGTTCAGCATCAGGATAGTTACAGTCCATTAGTTCATTGTGTGTGGGGTCCACATGCCACGGGCCATGTGGGTGAATGCAGGAGAGCACACTCGGAGCAGTAAGAGTCCCAAGAGCATAAAAGGAACCAAGGGAAACCAAGAGAGCGAATTTCTTTGTTTTGGGGATTAACTATCCCAAGTTTTGTGCCTTTGCAGTGGCCACACCCATTCTTGCTAATGACCTGTTCCCAGATGTGACTGACAGATAAGTAGCTTCCTGAAGTCATCTCATCTTAACTGGGAATGCATCTATTCTCCTCTCTGTCCAGTCCCTTCCCCCAGCTATCTGCGATCTGCGGGGAATAAACCAGTGGCTCCCTGAGGAGAGTAAAGCTTTACCTTTCTGGTGAAGCTGCCCAAATGACACACCTATAATACTTGGCCTTCCTTTTGCTCCTTTCCTATTATTAATAACTAGCTAATTATAGAGGTATCAAAAACACATGTATTATATATGACAACTATCGCATGAAGGACTGAAGGAAACAAAATAAACAGAACTACAGGGATGCACAAAACCATGCTGCTCAGCTCAAATATTACTTTCTCTAAAAAGAAACAGCAGAGTAGCTCCCTGGATGAATTCATTTAATCAACCCCAAATTCCTATGAGAACAGTATTAATAGCCCTATTTTACAAATGAATTAAAGCTCAGCAATGTTACACAGCTTGTCCAAGGTCACAGAGCCCAAAGGAGTAGACCTGGGACTAGACCTGGGTCCATCTAACTCTGAAGCTGATTTGTTCCAGAGACCACTCTGACCCTCCCACTCATCTCCTGTGTTGGGGTTGGGGAAGGGTTTCAATATAATAAGCAAGGGCTATATGAAGAACTGTTCTGCACCCCTTATAAAGCCTTGGCGGATAGTTGTCTACAATTTTTGTTACTCAGTGTTTCTTTCATAAGACTTCAAATGACAAATCTTATCTTAGGTTTCAGTGCCACAAGAAGTATTTTCTTCAAAAGAAATCATATTTAACTACTTGTTCACTCATGCTAACCACTGTCACGAGAAGAAACATGGATCCATGTGGTCCCTACTCTAAAGGAGTTTACAGACATATACATTGTGTACATAAATAACCATGAAATAAGTATAGACTAATGTGATTCCCTTTAAGCATAAAACCATATAACTCATCATATTTTCCCTTTGCTTTGGCTGCCAAAGCTGAGAGCTAAATTTAATGTTTAAGTGCAATACTCATTTCACTTCAGGTTCCTAAAAGAGAGAAACTTATCTGATCTTTTATTCTATGACTTTATATTTAACTGTCCTAGTGTATATGCATCTTATCTCAATCTATCTCAAATCCTTCTGTGGAAGAAGGAAGAATGTATAATATAAAAATAAACATGTAACTAAGTCTGGACTAATAACAAACTGAATCCAATAAATGCAAGCCTTTCTTCATTGTTACACAGTACACCAGAAACGTTATGGGTTGGCTAGAGATGAAATGAGGCGGTCTGTTAAAAGTACTCTGACCACTGGAATTCTAGAAACGCTAGTGAACAGAAGTACTAGTTTTCCATAGACAGTATATGAGTCCTTAACACCCAGAATGGATTTATATTTAGAATGCATAAGATGGGATGATGACAAATAAAAATAAGGTATGGCTGGGTAAATGGTGTTTTCAAGGGCCAATGCAATGCAAATAATGTGGGTTTTGCATAGCGTCTGTTTCTATAGCTTTAGGGGGAGGAGGTAAAGAGCACTAGACTGGCAAAAGTGGTGGCTGAGAAGGGCTACCATTACTCTGCCCTTTTCACATCCTGTACATGGTATTTGCTGGTGCCTCTCCAATGATATCTGCCAAATCTTTAAGTGCCCTGATGCTTGTCATTGGGACCTGCTGATTTATACACATTCTACTTTTTCAAGTAATGTTGAGCCACTTGATTCTCCAGTCAGTTTTGGCTTCCCTCTCAATCATTCAAAATTTCTTGCAAAAAGTGACCTTATCATCTCAGAAATCGTGTTTTTGATGAACATAAACAGCAGAGAAGAAAGACTTTTAAATAAACCTATTATTAGCTTTTCTCTTTAATAAAGATCTTATATTTTTGTTTTCTTCTAATGGCAATACAACACATCCTTAGTTACTCAAGTGGGATCTATTCTGCAAATGTGGAAATCTAGAATATTATAGTATGCTGAGAATAATGGGAAAAAGGAAGGAGGAGGTGGTAGGCACATGTATATATATTATCTCTTGTCCCTTTTTTTCTTTGATCCTGTTCTTCCCACTTCAAGCCAAGGAATGGCTAGTAATCCATTGTAGCACAAAAATAATATGATGCTGTAACGAGAACAATAGAATTGTCCTTTTTCTATCACTAAGAAGCTAGGAGACCTAAACAATTCAACCTCTCTCTAGAATGTTTTTTTTACCTATAAAATAAATTAAGCTAGAGCTTCAGTAATTACTCCTTCAGTTTAAAAATGCAATGAGTTCAAAACAAAAGTTACAAAAGACTGCAGTGATACTCATGTTTCCCATAGTCCTTTCTATGAGCCTGCCCTCCTTACACTAGCCTTCCTGCACACTCCATAAAATTAACATTCCTATTCACAATCTGATTAGGGGTAATTCACACAAGATCTAAATGAGACTTAATAAGACATTTGCATTTTTAAAAAGACCAGTTAAAAAACATGCATTTCCAGTGAACAGAACTTGGTGGCAGACACAGTCAGAGGGGAAGGGAAGAAAATATGTATATATATCTTTGAGCAGAGAACCTCCCAATGGTCTACTTTTGGTCAACTTAGCTTATCTTCTTGTTCCTCAATTACATTTCCAACTCCATTTTCCACAAAGCATAATTTATTAAAAGAGCTATAAACATCCTCCAATTTCTTATTTGGCTCTTTATTTTCTCCTTTTGATTTGGCTCCTGCTTCTACCCTTACCACTACAGCTTCTAAGACGTAAAATGGCCAGTATTGCAGGACTCAGTACTGTAGCCATACCTTCATTTTAGGGCCTTAACACACACACACCACCACCAACCACAACCACCACCACCACCACCACCACCACCACCACCACCACCACCAGTAAAATAATAGAAAAAGCGAGCACATGGAGTGGGAAAGGAATGATAAAGAACAGCCAGTATAGCTTTTTAAGATTTATTAGGGGGAAAAATACGGAAAACAGAATGAAAAGTAATAAATGAAGGGAAAGCATGGAGTCAGTCAGCTCTAATGAAAGCAACAGAAAATATGGAAATGAAATATAAAATGAGGTCTGGATACAGCTGGGGAGTTACAAGTTTTCTTTTGAGGTTTGGGGGTTTCTGTTTGTGTGTTGACTTTTAAAAACTGATATGCAGTAAAGAATGAAGACTGGAGTTGAGGATAATAAAGGTAAAAGTGGAAACGGAGAAGAAAACAGAGAGAAAAGATGATGGACAGATATGAAATTAGAAACACAGAAAAGAGAGAAAAGGAGAGGATTTGGAATTGGAAGAATAAGAAAATGTATGATCCAAACTGGTGGTTATAGAATAGCCACGAGGATGTTAAAGTACAATATAAGGAATATAGTCAATAATATTGTAATAACTGTGGATGATATCAGGTGGGTACCAGATTTATCGGGGTGATCATGTAGTAAGTTATATAAAGTCCAATCACTGGGTTATACACCTGAAACAAATATAATATTGTATGTCAACTATAATTGGGGGGAAAAAGTGAGAGAATGTACCATAGAGCCAGAGAGAAGGAATATAAAGGAGTTTATAACGGTGGCATACAAACAGGAAAACAGATATGGGAGCACAGTGAAGTAACAAAAAGAAACAGAGTAGAAACCAAGTATGAGAGAGAACAGCAAAGACAAGGATAAGAGAAATCAGAGCCAGCTGGGTTACAAATCAGCAGCAGTGTCTTTGTTTTGCTTTTCGTTTGTTCTTTTAAATAGGAACACAAAGTGGCAAGAGATCAAGATAAAGAAGGGCACTATCTGGGGCATGTTTCCATTGGCCTTTTAATGTGCTGCATGAAACAGAACCCCAAAAAGAGAATGTGGGTGGGAAGGGGGAGTGAGGCAAATTTGACAGCAACAGGAAGCAATGGAAAATGAGCTCAGTGGGTTGACTGTGAAAGGACACAGGAGGTAAGCAGGACATTTCAGATTACTCTAGCACAATCTACGCAAAAGAATTTCATAAAGCAAGGAAAATATGACGAACACACCAAGGCCTGACCATCAATTAATTCAATGTAAAAACTTGATTGAACATGGGTCTTTGATGCCTTTTCCTTCTCCCGATCATCTGTCCTATCTAATAAATCTTCTGAGAGGTCCACAGTGGCCAGAGAACAGAGTATTTAGAGGAAATGAATATCAGACTTGAAAGACAGGCTAAGGCCTTGTTATGAGGGACATTATAGTTTCTCATTTGATTACAAATTTTGTGATTTTCAGAGAAAAAGCCCCCCCCCCCCAGTCATATCATCAAATGACGGTTGATTCAACATTATTCATGATGACACCCGTTCACATAGTCAATGAGACACTGCCTGGAGTAGATAGTCTCTACAACCCCGCTTCAGAGCATCTGGTTGCTATGCTAAAGAAACAACCATTTCTAGTTGCCACAGTCTACCCAGATCTCACAGATAAGATTCTTGGAATTTTTTTTTTTAACAAACCAGTAAATCCAGACTCGTAGAATTGTAATTTTGACTTTCCAAACAAAGAGGACTAGTGGGTGGTAAATAAAAGCCAGACATTCATTTATAGAATGAATTGTTTTAAATTGTGAAAGCAAATCACATAACCGCAAATTCTTTTGGGTATTGCACACTTAATGACAACTCTACATCTCGGAATTCATGATATTGGGGAGAGTGGCATTTCTGTTTTATAAAAATGTTCAGTCTTTCCTCCCAAACCACACTCCATCACTCATCACAAGTTAGCATCAAGTGCTTTAAACAACATCACTTTCCATAATATGAACTCTGTTCTCACTGTACTTTACTATAACTTCCTGTGTCTTTGACATATTCAAGAAGTGAAACTCATGCATAGCATGTTTATATTATTCCCTCCGTAGCGAAAGCTCACAGACAATGTCAGGTCTGGAGAGATAAGAGCTGCTTCCAGGACATGAATTCTCATGAGGATTAGGCAACCACCATCTGGGGCTCTAGAGTTTATCTGTAGCAGCTGCCTTCAAAGTATCACACCAGAAGTGGGGGGAGGGGGGAGAGGGGGAGTAATTCTAAAGTGTTTAACAACTTGCTCCACCTTGGCTTTGATTATTGTTCTGGATTGCTTTTCTGCCTCCTGTATAAGAATAAAATATAACAAAGTGACCTCTTAACCACAACCAATTTAAAACACAACCAATTTAAAAGTGTTATGTATTCAGATAACAATATGAATTTTAATAATTACAGTTATTTTAATAATTACCCAACCTGATATCATTAAAACTTAATCCTTAAAAAAACAAAGTGGATATTATAAATTTTAAAATTGCCACTTAAAATATTTTTAAAAAGCTACAGATTTTAACCATTTAACAATATCCTAGATTATTTTGGGAGAATTTTTAATGTCCTCAAATGACATTAAAATAATCATAACACTAAATTTTATTAAACAGAAAACAAATATTTATAATATTTATAAATCAAATATATATAAAAGAACAGGGAGCTCAAAAATGAACACAGAAGGGGAGAAAAGTACTCAGTAAACAGTAACTTGCTAAAACTGATTAATATATTTAACTTTTGTAGTGCTAACACTGAACAAAGAGCTATTAAAAACAGAATAGGAAATGTGAAACAAAATGTCTTCTGTAAGGTATGAGTTCTACTCTAGAAAGTCTCAAAATCACTGCACCACTAAAAATATGCCTATTTCTTAAAATTGGGTCTTTTCAATTAAATATTCTTTTATCTACTATAGAATCATAAGTTACACTTGTTCATTTCAATAACATTTGACAAAGGGCTTATTAAATTAAGTAGACAATATTACTGTTAGTCACATCAGAGATCTGACAAAGTGGCTGCACCTATAGATAAAATTCCACTCTAATAAACTGTTTGGTAAGGAGGAATGGTTCATTCTTTCACTGTTAATTCAAAATACATAACAACAAATATATTTCTGTAGTGGACAGTGTGACCCAGAGACACAAAAGGCAGAAAGTTTGTTCCCGGCCAGGTGGCTCAGTCAGTTGGAGTATCGTCTCGTACACCAAAAAAGTTGAGGATTTGATGCCCGGAGGCAGCATGGACTGGAGGCAATTGATCGATGTTTCTCTCTTCCTTTCTCTCTCTAAAATCAATAAAACATATCCTCAGGTGAGGATTAAAAAAAGAAAAAAGGCAGGTTTGGGTGTGCCAAAAATCATAAAATTGGTGCATTACATGCTTTCTGAGATAACTTCCATGACCAAAAATCTACATATACTTATATCACCACAAACATTCTAGTCCTGTGTTTTGAAATGCCTTCATAATTTCTTCACTTGAATCTAGTAGATTACTCAAACTCAATACATCTAAAACTAAACTTGCAATCTTCTCTCTAAACTGGCTTTTTCTCCCAACTTCCCTATTTCTGTCAGCAGCAGAACCATTTAAAAAAATTCCCAACCTTGCAATCTCAAAACTCTTGAACTCTTTTCATCATCCTATAAGCCATCAAGCCCTGTTGACTTTTATTTCAAAATTATTTTGGCAATATTTCATTTACTTCAATACTACCATTACCAGCCTAGTATAAGTTACCCCTCCTCAAACTTTGAACTAAACTAACAGTTCTGTAGGTAGTGTCTCTCCTATCTACTCACAGTACACATCATCACCACTTCTCCTGGTTTAAAATGCCTTTCCCTTTTCTACTACATAGTCAAAGCTTGAATCTCCAGGAGTCATCTTTCCCCCTGCTGAACTGCTACATTAGACACAAAACACACTGGTGTGCATGACTGCATCACAAATATTACTTCTTGGTGGTATTTTTCACATATCTGAAGGAGATGGGAAGAGAATAAATAACAAAAAAAACTGTATGATATATTTTTTCTGTAGTGCCTACAGTAGCTTATAAAATAATTTATATGTTGACTGAATTTTTCAAAAAAATCATTTAGGCACTTAGGTGTGCAATGTGGTATGCTTTATAAGGCCTTTTTGCCTTTATAGGAGACAAAAGAACACAAGAAATCTGGGTTGTAGTTCTGCAATGCCTAAATTAGAGTAGGCAAGCAATGACATACAAATATATCCTTTGGATACAGAACCTATATTTATAATAACTGCTTGTAATATATTATTATTCTTTTATAAGTGGGATTTTTCTCTTAAATTCCTTTCTTTGTTAGAGATTCAATTTGTTACTCAAGCTGTGGATTTATGGAATTTATATCCTTAAAACCAATTCCAGCATAATTTCACACACAAGCCTTCTTTTTTTAAAAAACAAACAAACATGTTTTTATTGATTTGAGAGAGAGAAAGGGAGAGGGAGACAGAAACACCAATGATAAGAGTCATTGATTTGCTGCCTCCTGCACGCCCCCTACCAGGGATTGAGCCAGCAACCCAGCATGTGCCCTTGACATGGAAATTGAACCAAGACCTCCTGGTTCATGGGGTTGATGCTCAACCACTGAGCTACGCCAGCCAGGCAAGGAGCCTTCTTGAGTTAACCAGGGCAACACCCAAAATAAATCTTCCCTCTGAGAAGAATAACTGCTCCATGAAAATAATGAATACGTCATTTAAAGTTAAAGCGCAAACATCATTTAAAGTTAAAATGCAAACCCGAGCTCCACCCCAATCCTCCAAATGTCTCTAGAGTCTATTAATCTAACCTCACACATTCTCTATATTACTTAAGATGTGTTTCCTGAGTACCATTACTCCAAATAATTCAATTCCCTATATGAAATTCCAGGTTTTCATTCTGCTTCCTTCTCTACCTGTATGATCTAAGATTCTTGCTCTTGAGTTGCCAGGCTCTATTTAACTCTACCCTATCCAATAACTAGCCTCTAAAGTGTCTCAGAGGACCTCTGTATTGTATCTTAAACCACAATCTAGATTCTAATCATCATCCAATTTTTCATTAAAAATACTGACCCAACAAAACAAGAATAATATTCCTCTATATATTCAAATGCCTCTACGGTACAAGTGGTGAAATACAGAGAGTATTTGTCCAATTTTTACAGTCTGTCCCCAATATATCCACATTCATATGAAAACTTAACACCAAGTACAAGATAACTCAGTGTACTTAATTGTGTAGTATAAGTAAGTGCCAGAGGAGATCAAAGAGCAGTATCCATATCTTGGACTGATTCTAAGTGTCATAATGAAGTGAATTCAATTCTTGTACTTTAAAGATGAGGAAAATCAGGTCACAAAAGTCACAAATGAAATGCTTCAATAAAGATGAGATTTCAATAGACTGACCAGGAAGGAGGAAGAAGGAAATTCTTGAGGACAGAGAAAAGCAAAAGAATAGAGGCAATTTGATTCAATAAACACATTTATGGGAAGAAAGAATTAAGATCTATATGTAGCTCCTATGTGCAGGTACTGTGCTCAGTGCATTTCACAGGTTCTCATTCCCTCCTAACAGAAAAACTTTGTATTATCAACTCCACTTTTTATAGCAGAGAACTCTGAGGCTCATAGCACCAAAATTAAAGCAGAAGCCCCTGGTCTATCTGAATCCAAAGCCTATACACTTTCTATATTCTTTAACCACAGTATATTTTTCTAGCTATTTTTTACACAACACTCAGTATCTCTTCCATCTTTTAAACTTTCTTAAGCTGCCTTTGGCCTCTTAGGAAATAATTTGATTCTAATGCCTTATCACTATCATTCTTCTAGAGTTGGATTATCAAAAATAAACAGAAGCTATCAACCCAAGGTAAGTTAATTTTGATACTTCTGACATAGATTTACATGAAACTACCACTCTTTTTAAGAACTGGTTTTATTATCACATTGTCATCTATTTTATACCTAAAACTGCTTCTATCAATGCAAAATGAAGTATACCTTTAAACTGTCATAAATAAATATATGACCTGTAGAAAAGCAGAAATCCAATATTACCTGCCCAGCAAACATTTGGCACTAAAAGGTACTGTTACCTAGGTACCTCTCTGGCAAATATATAGTTATTCAAATGAGTGCCTTCCATAAAAAATAACTCATCCATGGTCTATCCTCAGCAAAGAATAATGTGATTATTCTGTCTTATTCTTACCAGAAAAGCTGGGTATATACCTACCAAGGAAAAAGGGCACTTTAACAGGAGTAAAACAGAAAAGCAGTACAGGGAATAGGAAGGAGAAAAGAATTGTTTGGGTGACTGGGGTAGGGAGTTCACATACAGGTGTTGGTGGTCTTTAATTTGTACCAGGAATTTGTAAAATAGATTTTGAAAACTAGAGACTGCCTAAATGTACATTCTGTTCCTGGGTCTAAACCTAAGAAGATAAATGCATAATATAGATTCTAAAGTTTAGGCTAACCCTAGGAATATAAATGAACATTCTGAAATGTCATTTAGGAATACATGTCTGATGACCTGCTTCACAAATCAGGCTTGAAAAGTAAGAAGGCTATCAAAAGGTTAAGACAGGATAGAAAGGAACATTCTAATCTGCACAGGGGGAAAAGCAGGAAGAAATGAGAAAACCGGAAAGCAAGAAAATATGGGGAAACAATGAAAACATTTGTTGACAATGTAGAAACCAAAAAGTCTTGAATGCCAGAGCGAAAAACAGGAAAATCATTAGTGTGTAAGATGAATTTATATCATGGAGAAACTGGGCAGGACGACTCTAAAAGTTAATCCAACAACCCTTACTCTACGTCAGAGGTGGGGAACCTTTTTTCTGCCAAGGGCGATTTGGATATTTATAACATCATTCACAGGCCATACAAAATTATCAACTTAAAAATTAGCTATGAAAAAAAGCTCCTAGATTTATTGAATTTCGAGTCCCACCTGAGACAGCTGTGGCAGGGCCAGACCAAATGATTTCATAGGCCATATTCGGCCCTCAGGCCAGACACTCCCCACCCCTGCTCTAAATGCTATGTGTCAGGCATTTTGCTATATACCGAAAGAAAAGAAAACAAAAGCGAAAAAACACAAAAAAACAACAAAGATTCTTGGCAATCTCTGTACTCAAGAATTCAAAATCTAGTGAGACATATGAATAATCACATTATGTAACTATCACAAAATTTAATACAATAGCAATATAACTCAAGTGCTGAAGACTGGATATACATTTGAGCCATGCCTTGAAAAATAAATACAATTTCCTCAGGCAGAGACAGAGAGATGGTCAGAAAAGTAAGTAGGGCCTGATTTGGAGAGATCCAGTGAGACTGGAAGAAACAGACACTAAGCTAATAGTAAATTATGAATTCTAAAAAAGACAAAATGAGTAAGAGCCAGCAATTCCATTCCTAGGCATATACCCAATAGAATAAAGAAATGTTTCCATGGCCCTGGCTGGCATGGGTCAGTGGTTAGAGCCTTGACCCTCAGACTGAAGGGTCTCAGGTTCGATTCCGGTCAAGGGCACATACCTTGGTTGCAAGTTCCATCCCCGGCCCCAGGGGTGAGGTGTGGGAGGCAACCAATTGATTTGTCTTCCTCTTTCTCTCTAAAATAATTTTTTTAATAAAAAAATAAAACTATACTGCAGAGTATAAAAAGTCCAGTACCGCTCCCTACACAGGTACATATACACACACAAAAATACACATACAGCTAATTCTTTGAGGTCTGGAGGTGAGCTAAACAGCCTTAACTTCCTGCTTTGAAGGTCTGGGCTGAAACAACAACTTGTTTCTTCTTCTGTCTTATTATATATCTATCCATCTCAGTATAGTTAAAATCTGTACTAGGCAGATCGTAAATGCTCAATAAATATGTTAATTGGTAGTGCACATAAAATGTAATATGAAAGAAAGGAAAATCCAATAGCATAAATGGGCTACGATAAGCACAAGGTTTAAAAAAAAAAGTTATTTTTCTTCAGGGTGCAGACCTTGGCAGACTATAGTACAGGTGCACATGATGCAGGCAAGCTTCCATCAGTTGGGAAATTCCTTTTTACCCAATCATTTAAACTAACAATTTTAAAAAAATGCTTTACATTCACATATGGGACAATTATTATTCTGAGATAAAAACATAACTTTCTGACACCCCTTCTTTGGCCTACTGGATATCAAAATTCAGTAAATTCTTCTACTTTAAAAGAATAATTACAGTTGATAAAAATAATTTTATTAAAATGCCTGAATGACACAAAAGTGTAGTAGTGTCCATCAGAAAATTTTGAAGTTACAGGTCCTTTTGAAGCCATCCCAATTATTACTTATTAAACCATTCTCTGTCAGAATGTACTTTACTGACTCAAAGGTCCTGATTTTTTTTTGATTTGCGCAATACAAAGATGTAGCTTTCAATTCATGGTTAAACATAAAGAACTACAAATTGAAAAACAATTTCATTTTCATTGAAATCAATTCAATGGCACATTATTCAAAAGCGTATGTTCATCAATACAAATAAACTTTCATTCCTAAAAGTTTCTATTTGAGGCTAAAATCCTAAAATAGCGCCTAAGTCGCACCACAATTCAGCCGCTAAGGAAAAGCTAAGTAATGCTTCCCATGACTAAATGGATTAATTCTTTAGCCCAAACACAATTACTGTTCTCCACACTGTTCCATTGAACATCTAAATAAGCATCCCAAAGCTTATTTCATTCAAAGAAAAGATCCGGACCAAAGAATAATCCCAATGTATGAAGTTTACATTTTGTGTAAAGTTTTTTTTTTAAAGGGAAAAATCTATAAGTGGTAATCAGGAAAAGAAATGAGTCCTTTCAGACAGGTGTAGGGGATGACATCTATTGACTAATAGATATCTTTGTTGAAGGAGTGCTGTGCAGATTCCAGTAGATGTCTTTTTCTCAAACCAACTCATTTTTCTTACTCAGTTCCTGAATGTAGACTTTTCCATAGCTGGCACACACATTAGAAATGAAGAGTAACTCCTTGAGAAATAGCCTGTTACATGGAAAGAGATATACATTTCAATTGATTGTTCCTATTCTTACTTTAAAATTTTTCAGCTTCAACCATGTATGAAGAATGCTTTCTTATGGCCATGCTTATTAAACATTTTATTCTCCAATATATTTTTAAATTTCAAAAATACACACCTGATCTAGCGGTGAGGTCGTGAGGATGGGAGAGGGGGGGAAATAAGCAAACATGCAGCTGTAGTCAAATAATGTTCTATGACTCAGGGGGTAAAAGAAAAGAAAAAAAAGTTATTAATTTCAGATCAGGATTCTCTGACACTAACAAGTGATCTGGTTGCAGCATGGACTATCTTTTTAATACTTGCTGAATTAGATAACCTGTAGGTTTCTTCTGACTCTAAGACTGATCATTCAATTTCCACTCCTTTTGCCTCCCCAGTGTGGCTCAGTGGTTGAGCATCAACCCATGATCCAGGTCACGGTGCAATTCCCAGTCAGGGCGCATGCCTAGGTTGCAGGCTCAATTCCCAGTAGGGCATGTGCAGGAGGCAGCCAATCAACAATTCTCTCTCATCATTGATGTTTCTCTCTTTCTCCCTTCCTCTCTCTGAAATCAATAAAAATATATAAATAAAAAGATATTCTCAATTTCCACTCCATTTTATTGAAAGTTTTAAAATTATAGCTGTTTTTCCACCTGCTTAATGTCCCTTGGGAGATTTGTATTGTCAAATTACTGTTGCAACATCAGCTGCTAAGAGAATTTTTAGCTCTTTATAACACTTTGCCTTTAACTAAAAAATTATTTACTGTTAGGAGGTTTTCTACAGCTCTGCCCTAAAGGACTTTCACAAACGATGCAAATGTATTTTCACAAGATCAAGCTATTTAGCTTTTATCTCCTAATGAAGGCTGACATAATGACAGAGCTTCCTTGCACTGTTGGAATAGATTGCTGCAAGTGAGCAGGTGGAGTGGTCTATATAACCTTTATGTCCTAAAGTTTTCAGATTTTCTTCCATAGGGCAGAAATAAAAATAAAATGTTGAAATTCGTACCAGTTTTGACTGGTATTTAAGTTTGTCGATAGAAGGTTAAAGAGCCTGAACCCAACCTTTAGCAACTGCAGGTATAATCGGATTAATTTAAAATGGTTATTATGCCCTCTGGAATTCTAATTAGCCAAGGCAGACAGCATGGGGGGGGAGGAATTCTTTTCCCAATCAGAGTTTAAACTCTCAGGGAAGCACTCCTATATAATTCCTATCCACTCCTTTTAGCAGTAAGATGAGGGAGGAAGGAGCCTGAATAAATACAGTCATAAAACATAAAGGACAGAAAAGGAAAGAAAGGTTAAGAAGAAACAGACAAAATAAGGGAGAAAGAAGAGAAAAAATATATAAAAAGATTTTCAATATACTTTTAAAATATGCACTGGTGATTAAAAATAATAATAATAATAAAAATAAAAAAACTAAGCCTAATGCTTGGTAATAATTATGTCAACAAACAAAAAGGAAACTTGCTAGAAAATAGTTGTTAGGTATCTAGACTAGAATCTTAAGTCAAGTTAGAAAGGCATAAAAAGAAGATAAAATTACTTTTCACATAGGAAAAGATTTATCATGCTTCTCTGAAAAGCAAAAATCCCAGTGGCTTCCAGTGCCCAAAATGTGTTTCTAAATTTGCACTTTTAACATGTCCATAAATAGGCTAGTTTCTTCATGTGGTTCTAACACATGTACTCATACTATGACATGAGGCATGAAATCAGAGGGGAAACTCATACCATAGAGTTACAATTGTGTCACTTGTTCTATATATTTTTGGTGATTTAAAAAATATATTAGGAGTTCTAGTCTCAGATAATATAGAATAAGCACACTCTACCCTGTCTTCCCCACTGAATGCAAGTATAAAACCTAGACAGACTGCATAAAGCAGCATAAGGGCTCTGAACAGTAAACATCAGGAGGCAGACTGGGGAAGATCAGCATTCCAATTATCACCAAACTGGTGGTGAATTTACTATTTTCTCCCCTTTGGTATCCTCTGGCCTGGACTCAACCCAGCAGAAACTTACAAGTGGGCACTTGGGCAGACAGAGGGAATTCCAGGGACAAGCCTTCTAGTTGCAGCTTGAGAATCAGGAAAGGATTCTCCTAGGGCTCAGAGTAGAGGAAATCCATCAGATGTGTGTTCTTTTCAACATTCTTTTGTACCCCAGGCCCCAAGCAATCTTGTGATGCAGTGGAGGCAGGGACAGCAGCAGCAATGGGGTCTGAAGTCTAAACTCTGAAACTTTTTTCAAGAGGATTGCATAAACTCCTGTTGCTTACTTTTTTCTCTCCATCTACCTGCTACTTCACCCCACATGTAGACATAGTTGTGAGAAGTATACAGCCCTGGCCAGGTAGCTCAGTTAGTCAGAGCATTGTCCCGATATGTCAAGCTTGCAGGTTCGATCCCGTCAGGGCACATACAAGAATCGACCAGTGAATGCATAAATAAGTGGAACAACAAATGGATGTTTCTCTCTTTCTAAAATCTCAATCAATAAAAATAATAATGATTATTATTATTATAAGATGATGACAGAAGAGGATAATTAAAGTCCCAACTCTGTGGTGGGAGGTCCAAATAACCAAAAAGTACCAGGGAGATTATAAACAGGGAGAAACTGAGGAAAGCCATCCCATGAAGTTGTTGATGAACTTCTGGGCTCACCTCTAAGCTGTGCGTGCATACATGGAGCCGATGCTTAAATAACATACCATAGACTTTGAGAAGTAAACTATGGGACAACCACCTAGTTTCTAGATTGGCCACTGTTTGGCACAAATGCAGGTCAGATTCAAATTGTACTGCAAAGGTTGTGTAAAAGGAACTGATATTAAAAACACAACCCATAGGAGGCTGGTTAGAACTTGCAGCCTGTACCCAACCATACTGATTGCCAACTAAAACAAAATAGCAACATTTATCATATGATTTAAATATGACAGCATCACAATGTAATACTTAAATTGTCCAGGATACAGTCTAAAAATAATGACACATTAAGAAAAGACAATAGACCCAACACTGAAATAACACAAAGGATGAATTTATCTAAGACTTTCAAAAGACGCTAATATGAAAATGCTCTAACAAGAGCAAACACTCACAGAATGAATGGAAAGATGGAAAATCTCTTCAAAGAAATAAAAGATACAAAGAACCAAAAGGAAAATTTAGAAACTGAAAAATAAAGTAACTGAAATGAAAACTCAATTGGACAGGCTCAATAGTCAAATGACAATAAGAGGAAAGAGCCAGTAACCTTGAAGATAGATTAATAAAGAATATCTATTTTGCCTGGATGGCATGGCTCAGCAGTTGAGCATCGACCTAGTAAGGGCACATCCCCGGGGTTTTGGGCTCCATCCCCAGGTAGGGGGAGTGCAAGAGGCAGCCAATCAATGACTCTCATCATTGACATTTCTCTCTCGCCCTCTCCCTTCCTCTCTCTGAAATCAATAAAGATATATATATTTTTAAAAGAATTTCTAATTTGAACAGAAAGAAATATATATATATATAAACCACGAAACGTCAGGGACTTGTGGGAAAATAACAAGAGATCTAATATTCATCTCTTTGGAATCCAAGCAGAAAAAGAAAAGAATATGTGGTACAGGAAATAATGGCTGAAAACTCAAATTCTCAGCTTTACTTCCATTACTTGTAGGGCAACAAAACTGAAATGACTGGGAGTTTCTCATCAGAAACCAGAGGCCAGAAGGAAATAGAAGGACATTTTTAAGCACTAACAGAAAAGAATGTTAACCCAGAATTCTATATTTAAGGAAAATATCCTTCAGGAATAAAGGTAAAATAAAGATATTTTCAGATGAAGGAAACCTAAGAGAATTCACTGCCAGCAGGCCGCTCTAAAAGAACTGCTAAAGGGAAGTCTTCAGAGAACAAATATGACATCAGAATAAAACTTGAATATTAGTATTAGTAATAGTAATAGTAATAGTCAGAAATAGTAATAGTCCTTCTGTTAAGATCTTAAAAATATGTTTGAAAACAGAAAGCAAAAGGAGCAACAATGTCTGATGGAGTTTCCAATGTATCTACATCAAATACATTAGACAAAAAATATATCAAGCAACCCCAAACTCAAAATAAGGCAAAAAAATAGCAAAACTACTACTTGCATCTTTTAAAGGGCAACTGAGTGAAAAACCTGACTTCCATATATCTTTAACAGCACAGCCATTTTCCTCATTTCTTTCCATTGATCCTCTCTTCCAAAGTAGAAACGACAACATTAAACAGCATGTAAGTACCTACTTGTGCATGATATTGTCAAGCACACAAGCTGAACAGATTCTTTGCCCTTTTAGAAGCTTACAATCTAAACTATTTAAATCCAACATAAAATATATAAACAACTGAATTAAAACAAAAAAAAAACATTGAGCAATGATTTAAAGACTCAAGTAAAATACACGTTTTATTTCAGTAAAATTTCGATGTATTTGTCATACACAAAGAAAAGAAAGCACTGAGGAAGGTTCAGAGGGTCACTGTTTTGCATGCCCTGTGTTTTAGAGCGGCAAGTTATTCCTGATAGAAAAATACACTTACCTCCTTTTATAAATCAGAGCTCCTTTTCAGTGCCAAACTGGGGAGAAGAGATTGTTCCATTTTATAAATCCCAGTTAGTTTACTGAGGAGGAGCAAATTCAGATACACAGAAGACAATACTTTGAAGACATGCCATAGCCCTCCCCCATGTCGTAATTAAAGCCTAACCTTAGAAACAAATCATTTTATCTTTAACTCATCTTGTTAGTTCCTAAAGATTTTATTTTAGGCCTGCAGAAAAAAATTCTTTCAATCTGTAAATAGTTTAAGAGTATAAATTTTGTTTAGTGTTACGTAAACCTCATGATATTCTGTAATACTAACACATTCTTAAAATTCAGGCAAACTTCAGTTACTGCCAACTGTCCTTGATGTGTTAGTAACACCCTAAAGATTAAACAGTATAATGTCATAAATCCTATTACAGTATATAATCTCTAAATTACATTCAAGGGGATAAAAACATACAGCATATTAATGAACTTTACATTTTCATAACACCCTTTATGCTGAATGTGTGAATCTAGTTACTTTGGATAAAAGTTTATGAAAATCCATCTCTCATAGTTATTAAACAAAATATATTCTGCTCATCCCTGGACTCACTTTGAAAATTATGTCAGCTTTAGAAGTGGATTAACCTTTTCCACTTCTCCTGCCCCAAATTTTGAGATTTATTTACATGCTATCCCCAATAGACAGGACAGGAAGAGAAAGTAAAAGGAGTAAACATCTAAAAATAAACAACATTAAACTAAGCATATATCATACAATATGTTTGGGACACATTTTTAATACCTCCCAAAAAATGCCAGCAAAGTGGGTTTAACAAAAAAAAATTCCTCCTCACCATGAAAGTTCATTTTTCTAAGTAATGGTGGGGGAGAGAGGGAAGTTGAGTAATCAAACCTCCAAAATATTGTGTGTCAGAAAAAACAAGCAAGAGATTTAATGCATGAAATGTTAATCAAATTGACTGAAATTACAACAAATAAGATACACTAATGGACACTTATTCCTTGTAGTGCACTGAATACTGCTTCCTCCAAAAATGCTATGTTATAAATTCTAACTTCCAGCACCTGTGAATATGACCTTATTTTAAAATACCTAATCTAAAGAAAATACCCCACCAGTTTAAAACTCTTTATAACAACTCAGGGTCTGGGGAAATGGAAGGTACCTTAAATACCATCCAGAGGCACAGAAAGCGGACAACCTGGGATTAGATTCATGAAGCTGTTGGAAGCCTCTGGACGTGAATGTGAAATAGCCATAATGCCACTGTTTTGCTAAGTTGATTTTGGGGAAATTATCCTTGTGAATCTGTTTCTCCATTTAATCAGCACATTATCTGGTGGGGGCTATTCTGAGTATGAATTGAAATGATGCAGGTCTTAATAAATGTTTCTTAAATCTGAAAACAAAACAAAACTCTTCATGCATAGGTCATTTTAACTTTGATTTTCACCAAGTTTATCCACTTATATTACTTCTCCTCTTAGATACATCATGATGGAAATTTTCGTCTTGATATATTTATTCACAATTTATTTCTCTAATTTTAAAATCAAAGATTTATTTAGCTATACATAATAAAAACATCTAGTGGTGACAGTAGACAATAATAAAATCAGCTCTAAATTTATATATAAGATGGCTGCTTCCTTAGGCTTCCTTATTTAGGTTATTCCAAAAATAGCATGAAAATTTCCCTCTCCTCCACTCCTACTTGAATGGCTCTCTAATATAAAACTACTGATAATCTAAAATGAAACAAATAATTTTTATATGCTAAAAAGTCATTACAACAGTAATTCAAATAAAGAATGAATGATAATTTCACTCTCAAACTCAAAAATTGCTCAACTTGGCCTTGTCTTTTTCACATTTTGAAATGAACCGTCAGCTTTAGTTTATTTCCTTATGGCAGAATTTTAGGTTATTTGGGCCCAAGAGTTCTACTGCCCAAGGTCATTCTATTCAATGTAAGAAACCCACAAAACAACCCAGATATTTATCAGTCTAAGAATCTGTTACTTATATATGCAGTATACACAAATTGCCCCTGTAGCAAACCAGATTCATAAGACAATGCAACGAACTATACAATTTTAAACAAATTGTATACCATGGTGATTTAAATATGTTAAATCTAACTGCCTTCTTTAGAGTACTGATACTATTTCCCTCCTAATACCAAGTACAAAAGATAAAAATTCCTGATAGAAAGGTGTCAGGGGATTCAGGATGAGTAAGATCGGGAACAGGATCCTGCCAAGCCCAACCAGTAAAAAATGAAACACTTCTTGTCCTCTTAGGTCTGGCATATTTTTTTAAATGCTTGTTCCCTTGATGAAAGCCAATAATGGGAATTTGGAGAACTGCCATTAAGGACTGAATAAAACAGGAAACAACTTACTTTATCAGTGATCCAAAACATTGTGTGAATCTTCAGATGACAAAGACTAAGTTGATTCCTAGATTTATCAATTCAGTTAACAACATTATTACACACATTAAGTTGCTACATAAGATCTGACACAAAAGCATTCAATAAGCCTTAGCTGAATTGATGGGAATTATAGAAGGCTTCTGAAATTTACAAAATAACATGTACAACACAAGTGTGAATGTCAGTGTAATACATTCTGCTCAAAGACTCATTTGAGTACCTACTCCTGTAGTACAACACACATCTGGAATAACACATAACTATAGTTCAAATACACTGCAATAAAAGCCTAACGCCTAAATTACATTGGGTAGGGAAAGAAAAGGCTCTCAAAGCAAGACAGTTGGGCTTGAATTTACAAAACTATCAGGGAATGAAGAGGAGACCAGGTCAAGAGGAGAAGACAAGACAGCACTGTGGCTAAGAGTGCAGGCTCCAGAGCAAGACTGCCTGGGTTGAAACCCGAGTTTCCACTTATTTAGGGACATTACCTCGTTAGGCCTTTTTCCTCATGTATAAATGAGATGATAATAGTACCAATTCATTGGGTTGTTAGGTGAGTGAAATGAATTAATCCATATAAAGTGCTCAGAAAAGTACAATGAATATTTACTATTAGAACTTAAATTGTACTCTTACTTGCCCAGAAACCGGAAGTAAATTACTATTGGGCTGAACCATATAAAATTGCTATTTTTGTAGGTCAAAACAATTTGAACAGCAACAGTTTTTTAATGGTTCAACTGAATATAATAGAAAGAGGTGTGAAAATAAGTTGCTAAGAATATCTAGAGGACCCAAGCCCTAAAAATTAGAGAAAACCCATCAATGTATTCACATGGCAGCTCTAAAATATAACTGAAGGAAAGGAATTTCTGAAGTAGGTTTAAAACAAACCACATTTCACTATGACTGGCCTCTAAATCAGCCAATATTTTACAGTGGATTGATTCTGAAAGCTGAACTAATATTTTATATTCAATTATCTATCCTCTCTCCTCTAAGTTACAAAATGGATGTTCTCACAATGTCAAAAGGAACCTGTGTACTGTTATTTATTAAATTTTAAAAATGCCTAATTTTGATTATATGAACATTTACAAAGTTAATGCTGATGTGTTAATTTTTTTTCTCTTTTCTTTTTCCCATCACCATTTGTCCCCTCTAAGCCCTCCTCCACCTCCACCCATCCCCCTCCACAGCCCCTCCCCACACAGTCACCACACTGTTGTCCACGTTCATGAGTTCTCTCTCTTTATTTTCTTTTTTGCTCAATCCCTCCACTCCCTCCCTCCCTCCCCCCAAGAGCTGTCTGCCTGCTGTGAGTCTTTCTCTATTTTGCTTGGTAGTTCAGTATGTTCATTAAATTCCACATATGAGTGTAAGGTTTTTTAATACAAAAAAATGCTAAAAGTTTTTAATCAACATAATTTCTTATTAGGACATATTATAATTCAAAAATATCTACACTGATTTTAATATAAAATTATTTATTTTCCTAAATATTTCCAGCAGGATAAATTTCTACAATTTAACATAGTATCTACAATCTAACTTAAAGCTTGTCAATCCCTCAAACTGAAATAAGTACACTAAAACCTCAAAAACTGACTGCACAATATCAAGATAGCTTGATATTGCACAAAGCTATCTTATGTTTCTGTTCATCTTTTCAATTTCTACAACCGAACTATGGATCTTTAAGTGATATGTAAAAACATGTAGTAAAAGTAATGCTAATATAAAGATATAACATTTAGATAAAATATATCTCTATGATTTAATACATCAGATTATATAGTCTTATATATCAAAGAAGAATGAAAAAGGCCAGCTCTTCTGGTAATAATCTCTATAAACCGGCAATTTGTGTGTGTGTGTGTGTGTGTGTGTGTGTGTGTGTGTGTGTACATATATATTTTTATTTCACCCCAGCCCTTTTTAAGAAACTGAGATATAATTCACACACCATAAAAATCACCCCTTTAAAATGTACAATTCAGTGGTTTTTAACATATTCATAAAGGTGTACAACCACGACCATCATCTAATTCCAGCATATCTTCCATAAACCCCATACCCAACAGAGTCACTTCCCATCCCTATCTCTTCCCAGCCCCTGGTAACTAATATCTACTTTCTACCTCTAAGATTTGCCTCTTGGATATTTCACATAAATGAAATCACAGAATTTGTAGCCTTTTGCGCCTGGCTTCTTGCACTTAGCATAATGTTTTGGAGGTTTATGCATGCTGCAGCACGTATCGGTACTTCATTACTTTTTATGGCTAATATTCCACTGTAAGAATACTCAATATTGCCCCCCTTTACCCATGGGGCATATGTTCCAAGACCCCCAGAAAAGGCTTGAAACTGTAAATAGTACCAAACCCTATATATACTATGTTTTTTTCTATACATGTATACCTATGATAAAGTTTAATTTATAAATTAGGCACAGTTAAGACATTAGCAACAATGACTACTAATAGAACAGTTTTAACAATAAACTGTAATAAAAGGTACATGAATGTGGTCTCTCTCACTCTCTGATAACTAAGATGTCTACTAAATGACTAACCAGCCGGTCATACATACAGCCTAGGTGTGCTGGACAAGGGGATGATTCGTGTCCCAGTGGAATGGAGCGGGACAGTACAAAATTTCATCGTGCTACTCAGAACAGCACACAATTTAAAACTTATGATTGCTTATTTCTGAAATTTTCCATTTAATATTTTTGGAACGCAGCTGACTGGGGATAACTGTAACTGTGAAAAGTGAACCTGTGGATAAGGGAGGACTACTGTACTACATTTTACTTGTTCATTCATTGACTGATGGACATGCGGGTTATTTCCCCATCTTAGCTATTATGAATAATGCTGCTATGAACATTTTTTATCATTTCACCCCCTTTTTAAGATATATGACAAAGCTTTAAGTTAAAGCAAATCACAGTGGCACTAGCAGGTCTCTGAAGAACCTAAAGATCTTGATATAATTTCAAGTAGTAGAATCTTCTTCTTTAGGTATAGACTGCTCTTCTGAGTTCATTCTTATTCATTAAATATCATATGAACAAGTGATACAGAAAAAACCTCTCATCTATCTTTTGCAAAACATGAATAAACAGGAAAAAAAAACTTAGAAAAAAGCTACAACATAAAATATTCTAAGTTTCTTATGTTGATCTTATCTTGTTTTTTAAAAAAACCTACATATCTCACATTTGACATAAATATTTTTTAAAAATTTAAGTCATCTGTTACAATGATAAAATCACAAATCTGCAATAAAAGAACATACCAAACATATATGGTTCTATTTAAGTATCTGTACATTTTACAGTTTGAGCTACTCTCCTAAAGCACTATGGCAAAAATGTGCACTAAATATTCAAGATTAAAGTGATGAATTTGAAAAGATTCAACCTCCAAATAGTTACTTTTTGTAAACAGAACTAAATCATCCAAAATGTCCAAAATGGCAAAACTGACTGGAGGTTAAAATTTACCCTAGGTTTGTAAACAAAAAATGATTAATTTTCTTAATTAGTTGATTTAAAGCATTTGCTACAGATCTCCTCAAATATCTGCCTGAAAAATATAAGTTTTGATTTAAATTATATAAGATGTGGCCAAGAACCCTAAATGTTATAAACTGGAAACAAGAGTTTACAATACATCAATTTAGTAACTTTAAAGTCAATAATATCTTGTTTGTTCTATGAAAAAAATGTCATCAAAATAATGCAATATTATTCCTCTACAAATAACTGACATGTTCAGAATACTCTACCAAAATAAATACAGCATTCAAAAAAAATTTAAAAGCAGTATTTTCCGAGATGATGGAGCTATACCAAATTTTTAAAGACAAATACTGTTTTACTATATACTAAATATACTAAAAACCATTGGATTGAACTGCTGTTTCACTGGTGTTAAAATTTTTTTACATCTATTTTTTAAATTCAATTTTACTTACCAGTTAGGAAAATTAACAATGAACAATGGCTTTCTTTTTTTTAGAGGATATTTATAGAAGAATTCTGCATTTAAAAACATACTTCTAATAAGCTCCTAAAGGGCAGTTTTCATTTAAAAAAAGAGACAAGTATTCTATAATCTCTCTTTGCTACAATTTTTAACTACATATTTAAACCAATTAAATCTAGTTTCTTGCATTTGTGGAGTATCAAATATGCTGTGTCTAATATTTAATTCAAATTCAATAAATATTTATTGAGTGGTCTACTACATGCCTAACGCTATGCTAAGCGCTGGGGGGAAAAATAACCATTTTGGTTTTTCCTATTTTTCTCTGATGATTCCTTATGGCCTACACATATAATCACTTGATGAAAGATGCCAGCAGGAGAGTACTAGCTACTCTCACTTACTACACACTTGACTTAAATTTATACTCACAGACTCTACACTCAGAATTCAAATAAATATCAACTATAAAAAAGAATTCACAAGAATCTGTGTTTTTTGTAGGGCACTCATCACTGAGGGGTAAAATTTTTTCTCGTATGCATCATGAAGGAAGGTTCTTTTTCCACGTTGTTGGCAAAACTGTCAATCATCTTGATGAGCAGCAAATAAATGAATGCCCAATGATGGGATTCTGTATTATCCTTAAAAAAGAAATCCATCAACTAAACATCAACAGGTAAATGTTTATACTCGACAGCCATCAATTTCAACTATCCATGCAAAGAGACAGGTGAGCTGGACTGGTAAACCTCGAAATTAGAGAAGTATTAATCGTCTGCTTCCAGCCAATATAAACAGATGTTATTTTTAAACAGGCAAAATCATCTCTTCCACTGAAATTTATTTGCAGCAGATAATGTTCTGTTACATTTTTAATCAAGCAGATGAAGTTACATTTAAATTGAAAATCTGCTTCACTCAACTAATCAGGCAAGTAAAATTCAGAGATGATTGAATGGCATTACACAGCACACTATTACGGCAGGTAAATTGGGAAATTTACCTGTCACACCACAGAGCGTATTGTTCAACCACTGCATCTGCAACTTAGAAGCAAAGCACTAAGACAAAAAAGGAAAGGCATGTTAAACAGACTTATAAATCCATCATATTTTATGAAAACATTATTAAGGCTGACAGCAAAAAAAATTAATAAATAAATATTTTTTTAAAGGAAAAAAACATACACTACCTCTCAGGGAATCAATGAACATTTACATGGTTATGCTTATCTGCTGCATGTAAATAGCATGCCTGGTTATTTTGGAGATCAAGATACATCCCAGGCTAAGAAAAAAAAGCAAACATTACATATCACAGCAAAAGGCAAAGAAACAATGATCATATACTATCAAGAATATGATGGTCTAACACAAGGCAGGTTAAAAAAAAAAATTTACCAAGAAATACACAGACAATTGTGGGGAAAGGGTGTGGGAAGGGGGATGGGACGGAGTGGGATGGGCCACTGGGGAGAAAAAGGGACATCTGTAATATTTTAAACAAAAATAAAATTAAGAAAAAGATAAAAAAAAGAAATAGCAAATAAAACAAGCAATATTACACTACTTTGCAAAATAAAATGACTAGGACTTCACTCATCAGTACAGATCATTAATTTCATATACAACAAAAACACCATATATAAAAAATTGTCAATTTACCCTATTTATAAAAAGCCCAGTCCATTTTAGTCACCTGTAGTTCCCTATACAACTGGAATGTTAACATTTCTAACATGTCTTCAAAATTTACTTTCACAGATATCTAAAAAAATCTAATGGCTATTTCAGTTGTCTCCATTGAAACCCAACTTTTACTTTCACTGCTTAATACCTATAAACTCAAATACTTTTGCTGCAACAGCTGAACTTAATATCACTGCTTATAACATTGTGAATTATTCCAACATCATGACCAATACCAAGTTACATCTTTTATAACTTATTTATAATATAGTTTAGTTTCATCCTCACAACTTTAGAAATACTGGGTGGGGTAAAAGGTTTACAGTTCTGAGTATGCAAAAGTTTATTCTTGTATTATTTATTATTTTCCACATGAACTGTAAACTTACTTTTGCCCTACCCTATATACAGGCTTATGTGCCAACCATTGTGCCTTTCTCTTTTCTTTCCTTCTACTTTTCCTCTCTCCTTCCTTCCTGTTATGTTTTACTTTCTCTCTTCTTTGGGAGGATAAGGTGGAGGTGCAGAGGTTGAAACTGTACATAACACTGAAATGTGCTCTAAATTATACACACATGATGTTACTGTTTTTCCAGAAGGAGTGATGAATTTGGCCTGACATATCTATACTGTCATGGGGTTAGTTAATAAAACTAGCAAGAATGTATATGTGTCTTAATTATCAAGGCATCAGTTTAAGATTTACAGAAAAACTGTGAAGATAGTACAGAATTCCCATATGCTCGAAACCCAGTTTCCCCTTATTAGTAACATCTTATATTAGTACTGATACCATTGTAATAACCTGGTTATTATTTAACAGGAAAGGAGTGAAAGAAAAGACTAGATATAAGCACGCCATTTATACAACTTTGCCAACAGCTCCATTTAACATTCTCTAAATCTGTTCCCCACAGACTGATGGGGGAAGGGACTAGACAAAGGCAGTTTAGACATGTTCCCAGTAAGGTCTGAGTGAAGTGGAAAGGTTGCCTACCTGTCTGCCAGTCAAATTAGTGGCCAGGATGGGTGTGGCCACTGCAAGCTTGCAAAATCCAAATATATAAACTTCTAGACAAAGAAGCCACTCTCTTGGCTCCAGGGCGCCTGGCTCCTAGGGCTCCTGTTGCAGGAGCACACTACCCCGTGCCCACATGGCACACAGCCATGCTGGACTCCACACATGGACTAATAGACTAAGTAGCTTGGATGCTGAACTACACCTGGCTACAACATGGAACGGAAACTCTGGACACTGGCCTTGTGTCTGGCTCTGCTGAACTCCCAGCTGTCCCTCTTTCAAGACTGGCTTGGGGGAAATGGGACATTAGAAACTGAGGAATGTAACTCCACACCAATAAAATCTTCTATGGTCTCTCATCCTCCCCATGGGGGCTTCTGAAAATTCTTATTTCAGTGGTGCCCCAAGAACCCCACCCTCATGAACAATGAAGGGGTCCCACTCATGTATTCTTCTGGCAGCAGTATGGTACATTTGTCAAAATTAATGAACCATTATTGATTCTTTATCAATAACTAAAATCCATACTTTATTCATAGTTCTTTATTTTTTACCTATTTTTTTCTTCTGTTCCAGGATCTTAACCAGGATAGCACATTACATTTAGTTGTCATGTCTCCTTAGGGTCCTCTTGGTTGTGACAGTGACTTACTTCCTTGTCTCTGATGACCTTGCGAGCTTTGAGGAGTACTGATCAGGTCATTTTATAAAATGTCCCACAATTGGGATTTATCTGCTTTTCTCAAGGTGGGGCTGGAGTTATGGGGTTTTAGGAGGAAGACCACAGAGATAAAGTGACCTTCTCATCACATAATCTCAAGTGTAAATGGTATCGATATGACTTATCAATGATGATGACAGCCTTGATCATCTGTCTTATCACTGATTTAATTTAGCCTCAGTCTTCACAAAAACCACATTTACACTTTTCTAAATTCCAAAATAATATACTACTATTCTTCACTGTTGAAGATGACTATTTTAACAACTCTTTAGATGTGACTTACAGGGAGAAAAAAATCCAGCTGTGCTTCCCGTATTGCACAATGATTACTCTTTGAGTCACTATAGTGATTTTTCCAAGTCTACATATGTCTGGCCTGACTCTTTGCTTTCAAAGTTGGTCTAAAACAGAGGCACTCAACTTGGGCCGACCATCCTCCTATGGAGGAGCTTTTAAAAATACTATTACCTAGGTCCCAATTTAATCAGAATTCTTGGGCAACAGTAGTTTTAAAAACTCTCCAGGTTATCTGATATAGAGCCAGGAAAGAGAATCACTGGTCCAAGGCTTTAGCTCTGTATTGAATGTCGCAACGCAAGCTGATGTGTCTTCCCAGTTACAGTGTTCATAGAGCTATGCTATACTGTTTGGGGTTTACATTTCTTATGTCTCTTTAATTCTTCCTGTAAAATGGCTTGGGCTTAAAAAAACCTCTGTATAACTCAAGGACACTGAAATGTTATTTAAACACTAGCAGATAAAACATAGTCACAGGCATGAGGCAGTGACTGACATTTAGAAATACTACTGACGAAAGTATGCATACACCAAGGTGAAAACTTCAAAAGGCTGGATACAGAACTAGCATAAAAACATTCTAGTCCAGCTGGCGTGGCTCAGCGGATGAGCATAGACTTATGATCCTGGAGATCCCAGTTCGATTCCTGGTCAGGGCACATGCCCAGGTTGCAGGCTCAATCCCCAGCGGGAGGCATGCAGGAAGTAGCCCATCAATGAATCGCTCATCATTGATGTTTCTCTCTCTCCCTGTCCCTTCCTCTCTCTGAAATAAATAAAAATATACATATATTTTAAAAAAATTCTAAATTCCCCCAAACACAGTGATAGACTGTTGTTTAAAACCTGGTGCTCATTTCTGCACTGAAGGAAGAGCCTATGGGGCTGTTTTAGCATACATTTCTTAAAAATAAGGACTGTATCCTAAATAACCATAGCAGTAATATCGCATCTACTTTTAATATCATTAAATACTTTCTAAACTTTTATCACCCCTGAAATTCTATAATCTCAGAAATTCATTTTTAATGAACTCACTCCATAATAAAGTAAGACCTATTTAACAATGACTAACATTTATGTTCTTAAATTTTAGAATTATGCATCTCCTCTTCCTCCCAAATATGTTTTTGTTTTAGGGTTTTAATTTTGCTTGAGAAAAAAAATGGTAGGCACCACTTTGCTTTAATTTTTTTTTAAAGGTGCTCACACCTCTATGAAAGACATGTTTATAACAGGTGAAAAATACATGCTTCGTTCTAGGCAAAGGTGACTGGGCAGATTAAACTTCTCCAGGCAAAAAGAGACCCTATCCAAACAGAACTGGCAAAGTTATATGCATACTTAATGTGATTTAATATGGACAATTCAATTAAAAAATTTAAATTTGTAGCCTTTTTTAATTTATTTATTTTTTAATATATCTTTATTGATTTCAGAGAGAGGAAAGGAGAGGGAGAGAGAAATAGAAACATCAATAATGAGAGAGTCACTGATCGGCTGCCTCCTACATGCCCCCACCTGGGGACTGAGCTTGCAACCTGGGCATGTGCCCTGACCGGGAATCAAACCCCCAATTGCCTGGATCCTAGGTCGACGCTCAACAGCTGAGCCACGCCCAGCCGGGCTGTAGCCTTTTTTATTTGGCTAATAAATACATTAAATTAATTCTTAATTTACCAATTGCTCAACGTTACAAATTTACATATTTGGCTGAAAAACAAACATCAGGGGAGAAACTGTTACCACCAATAAACTTATTAAACTTGGCAAGAAAGGTAAAATTAACAGGGCACCATGAAGGTAAAACAAGACAAGCTAACAGATTCAGGAGCCACAATAACTTCTATGCCATATTCCACTGCCTCGAAATTTTCCAGAAAGAATACACCAATAATTAGAATTACTAATAAATGGGATTCAGAATTTAGAAGCTTTCTTTATAGTCTACTTTGTATCCAAAAGAATGCTAGTGCATAAACACAATAAAAACATTCTTTGGCAACAATAAGCCTGTTACAAAAGTCATTAGACAATGATAAAGAAAATACCAAATTTATCTTAAAGAATTTCTGGAGACTATTAAATTATAAAACCAGTAATGTTAAATTACCACAGGAATTAGAGTTAAGATCAAGCACCCATAGTCAAATTCCTGCTGGAGCTCCACATAGGTCAGAGGAGCTGGCAGATATGTAGCTGGCAAAACATGTAAGAGTCTCTCAGTCCTCCAAGCATCTATCAGGATAATTCACCCCAGCAGTTAGGTCCCTCAGTGAAATATTTGCTGCCATTCTCATAAAAAATATTTGTGTATGTTTAGAAAGAGTTTATGCCAGAATTTCAGTCAACAGTAACTGCCTCCCTGACATCAATGGGATGGTTCCCTTGAGGTGATATCAAATCTCAAAAGAAGATAAGAAAGATTATATTCTTACTAGACTCAGACAATCTGAAGTCTAACTTAGGCAAGATCCTGACTACAATCCTTGTATTTTATTTCCTGATGTACAGAGGAACTTACAGTTAGGCTTTCCAGTTCATTTACTGTTAAGGTGACTGCTAAACACGACATGAACTTGTTAGGAGATTTTTCAACGGTTCAAAAGAATTATTACACAAAGTACACAGGACTAGAGTGATGTCTCAGGATTCAGGAAGCCTCCTAGCCCTTTAAAATTACTTTATTAACTGAGTCCACAAATACAAACACAGTACTTTGTTTATGTAATTCATTTTACTAGACATCATGGAGGACATACTGAACATGGTAGAATATGCCAAAATATAAGGAAATCCCAAATGTAAAGTAAACCCATTTTTGCAATAAGCACATTTAAAACTAAGCTTTTTGGCATCCAAATATATAAAACTTTAGGGATACAGAAAAAACAGTCTAATGTGCTCTATAAAGCACAAAGTCAAATCTCAAAAACGTATTACACACAAATCAAGAGTATCAGACTTCTACGTACAACTAAGATAAAGTAACAGGGATCTGACTTACCAGGCCACCTAAAAACCCTGAACAACAATAAAAACAACAGACAAAACATACCAAACAACAGTGTTTAAGGCACTGGATATCAGGCAATAAAGGACAATAAAATCCCTGAGAGAGCAGTAGGTGAGCCCTAGCATTGTCCCAGCTTATTGCCGGAGACCACAGCACAGGGAGGAGAACCCAGGCAGACGCTAACAAATGCCAATAGCTTAAGAGAAAGAGCTGAGAGTCCAGGAACACCAAGGCAGATAAATTTGAAAGATATAATAACAAAGGGGAGAGAAACAATCACATGGATCCTCAGCAAGTCTGACCCACTGAGTATTTAGCAGAGTATCCAACACTTGTGTAGGAAAACCATCTGAGCCCAAGGAAAGAATCATCCAAAAGGATTAGATAGAATCACCCAGGGATGAGAATAGTGTCTGTTTTCACCAGTCAGGCTGCAAAATCTTACACTTCATGGGGTATTAGGTAGGGCATTCAGAAGGGTCTTGCCTCAGTAGTGGGGAATAATCAGCCCCAAACTAACATTCTCCTGTTCCCATCTAACAAATCATAAAGGCAAGACCCAAAAGGATCAAACAATTGCTAATTTAATTTTGTCACAGAATAAAGGTCAAGAATATTTTATAAGAATATAAAAATAATCAGCACCAAACAAGTTAAAATTAGTATCTGGAATCTAATAAAAACTGGAAGGTATGCAAAGAAGCAGGAAAATATGACTCATAATGAGAAAAATCAGTCAACTGAAACCAACCCGGATTTGACAGAGATGTTAAAATTAAGAAAGAACATTAAGACAGTTGTAATAATTGTATTTCTTATCTACAAAAAATTAAGTACAGACATGGAAGACATTAAAAAAATCAAAATCAAACTTCTACAGATGAAAGCTACCATATCTCTGATCAAAAATACATTGGACAGAATTAATGACAGATGAGGACACTGCAAAAGAAAAGATTAGTGAATCTGAAGAGATAGCAATAAGATCTAGAAACACAGAAATAAATAAAAATAATGAAAACAGCATCAGTGAGCTGTGGAACAATTTCAAGTAATTTAACACATGTAACTGGAGTATCCAAAGTGGGGAGAGAGACCAAAAAATTTTGAATAATGGCTGAAATGTTTCCAAATTTGACATAAATTACAATTTTTTGAGAGTATTTACCAAAAGAGACCTTATTCTGGACTATAAAACAAATTTCAATAAACTTAAAAAGATTCAAGTCATACAAAACTGTGTTATTTGAATCAATGCATTAAATTAGAAATCAACAACAGAGAGCTCTCTGGGGAACCCCAAAATATGTATGGGAATTAAATAACACACTTCTAAATAACCCATGGGTCAAAGATGAAATAAAAAAGGAAATTAGAATATATTTTGAACAGAGAGAGTAAATGAAGACGCAACATACCAAAATTTGTGGGACACTGCTAAAACGGTACTCAGGGGGGAATAATAGCACTAAAAGAATAGTTTCAAATTAACAACCTTGGCTTCCACCTTAAGAACCAAGATAAATAAAAGCAAGTAACATCCATTATAAACAGAAAAAAAGAAAATAATAAAGATCACAGCTAAAAACAAAAAAATTAGAAACTGAAACAAAAACCACAAAGAAACCAAACACACAAAAGCTCACTCTGAGAAGATCAATAAATTTGACTAATTTTTAGAAAATGCCAAACTAACCTACCGTGACAGAAAGCAGTGGCTCCTTAGGGATAAAGGAAGGATATGAGGGGCAGAGATAAAGATTACAAAGTGGTATGAGGAAATTTCTGAAGGTTTTGGATATGTTCACTATCTTGATTATGGTGATGGCTTCCTGTGTGTATACTAACATCAAAATTTATCAAACTGTACATTTTAAATGTCAATTATACCTTAACAAAGCTTTTTTTACAAAAGTATTTCTTTGCTAACAGTCATCCACATGATACTTCACTCGTCGGTTTTTATTCAGAGCTAGATACTGAAGATATCTCTACACCTCCCCAAAGTATCTGACTGCTCACTCATAGGATATTAATGTGCATAAGGAGACTTCTGAATCATTCTCCTGCAAAAGACTCAATGTCTGTCTGCTATAGCTCAAGAAACATTGTGTGTCATAATGCCTTGAAGGGTCACATGCAGAAATGCTAGTCTTAAGCATTTGAGCATGGTCCACCAACTAAGAGTTCTGTAGCTATCCAGTGTATTTCTACTCATTTATTCTTGAGCAATTCTCTTCCCCTAATTCTTGGGATACTGTAGATCAGAGATCCCACAGAGCAGAAGATTTTATCCCATATTCTGGTAGCTTCATAGCAATGATTATAGGAACAGAAAGGTAAAAATTTCTGCAAGGCCTTCAGAGCTTGGGAATAAAAATTTAAAACAATTTTTCTAAAAATCTCATAAAACTATAGAGATACAGTACTCATGTTAGCTATAAGTTCAAATAAAACTATCACTTCTCCTTCCAAACTGGTTTCTTATATTACTTGACAACAGATTAATAAATCCTTCAAAAATTTTTATACTGCATAGTCATCTATTAAGGTAACACAGTATTTTTTATCTTTGCTTAAATAGTCTAAAGACAAAACAAAATATTTTCATAGCTAACAGCATCAAGTTATTATAGCTGAATCCTGAATTTAGTCTTTATCCTAAAATTTTATTAAAATTCTGTACCTCTGGACATAACTGCAATTGAAAATCTATTTCAAAAAGGATTATATGAACCAGACAGAATAGAAAAATATACCTGTTAAAGTGTAAATAAATGTGAACAGTATGCAAATCAACTTTTATCTCTAAACTTTATTTCTGATTGTGTCCCAAATAGACAAGCCAATGATTTAATAACTTGGGTATGTTTTGTGCCACTAGGCAAAGTAACCTAATTCTCTTAATTCCTGGAATTGGCTGCTATTCCAAGACCAGGAGGATTGTACTGAAAGTGGCTGTGGCATACTATAATACAATTAATATGCTACAGGAAGAAAAATAAGCTCAATTTTATTCAGCAGACAAACTAATATATTTTGTTGCCATTTGCAAACCAAATTGTAAACAACCATTAGTTGCCCCATATTCCTTGATCTTTCACACATTCTGTACAAAATCATTCTTCTAACAACAGACTCTAAGGGGAATTAGAAAATAAGAAGGCTACCACTGTAATTTTATAATTTATTTATGTTTGTAATAAACATGTTAGTCAATCCACTCCAGAAAAAGAAACTTTTGTTTCCACCTTAGCTAAATATATGCATTTATTATCTTTGCTGATATAATTCATAATAAAAGGTGCAAGTCTCAAGGGAAGAATATAACTTTCAAATCTGTTGGACACACTTAGTCTCCTCCATACTCCCTCCAGATACTCCTTACACACTGCTCCCACATCTCTTTTTTCTTTGACCACCGCCACCCATAATCAAAAAATTTTTTGGCATCTGTTTCTTCCCTTTGTCTCACTCATCAGATTTCCCCTGCCTACATGTTCTTATTCAGTGTAGGGCTAAGTGCTTAAAAACCAAATAATTCCCTTGGGATTATAGCAGCCCTAAGGAACACAGAAAAAGGGAAAGATAGCATATATTTATTCACTCCTTAGAGCATTTTAATTAAGTTTCTGTCCAGGAACATTGCTTGGACTCAAAATATTAACAAATCTTTACTTAACCTACTAACTAAAATGACCAATGCTCTCAATTTGTTTTGTAAAATGTGTTGATGTTATGGAATGCTAAATGCTCATGAGTAGTAGGCCACTCTCAAGTTCAACCACTCCTACTTTAATCAGCTGAAGTATATGCTATATATTATTCCAAAGCTAATTTTGCCAGTTGTACTTCTTATTGTGATATTTAATGTCATTAAGTATTAAGTTAACCAATGAAATGATTTAAAAGGACAGGGCTGTGGCTTAAGCAAGTTGCAAAAAGTTGTTGTCAAATGAGTTGTAGACAAGCCAATTATATAAAACTAACACGGGGGCGGGGGGGGGGGGTCTGCACTCATGTTGCCATTTGCAAACCAAATTGTAAACACTGGCTTATAAAAGAAATATGATGAAATACCTTCATCAGCAGAGTGGCAGTGATACTCAAAAAAGGTCTTGATCTTCTACCACAAGATTGGCAAATGAATATATGTATATATTAACTTTAATATATACATATGTATATATTAACTTTAACATATACATATGTATATATTAAAATATGTATATATTAACATGTAAAATGTGTTTTACATTAAAATATATTTAATGTTCACATATATCACTTTTCATGATTCTCCATTTTAATCAGATAAATGACTACAGATCCTGATGGCACCAGACAAAAAGGGGTTTCTACTAAAATCAAGAAACAATGTTCATATTTTCTTAGTGAATCCAAATATCACATTCAATTTCCAGTAACCCTCAAAAGAGATCTAGTAAGTATATTAAACATTAAGGAACCTGAGTGGACTCTCTAACTAAGCACTTTAGTTCTCAGAAAAATCTCAAGCTTCTAGCCCTAAGGAAAAAGGGGTGTGTGGGGGGGGTATATATGTGTACACACACATGCATAAACAGACACGTATACACACACATCAAAGTTTGTTGTTGATGAGAATGCTCTTTTTCTCCCTGGGAATATTTACTGAAATAAATGTAAAATACATTATTACTCCAATTTTTATGTCAAAGGAAAAAGCCTATCATACACACACATACACACACACACACACAGTATGTTGATCTATTCTTGTTCTATAATGAAAGGAGAGAAAAGAAAAATGAAAAAAGGGGGGAATCAGAGAATCAACTATAGACACAATAAGCAAGTTGGGTACAAAAGTCAAATAGAAAGAAATACAACCAGAATGAAAAAGGAAAGAGAGAGAACACAGAAGAACATAAATGTGCACAGGAATAGACAGACAAAGCAAAACTTTCATAAAATAAAATTGCGTCATTAGATTTTACATACACTACAGCCAATAAAAACAACGTTCATGCTCTCTGTTTGCAACTACAGATGCAAAAAGAAATATTAGCTCTTTGCTTTTAGCCAAAGATTTCCCAAACCTCATTTGCATGGGGAAGTGATAGGCAATGAAAAAAATTACAAAGAAGTCTGAGTCTCTGAAAATGGTCAACCCTCAATCTCTACAAATCAATTCACCAATTCAGTAAGGAAGATAAATGCTATGATAACTTTATACAGATAACCTTTATATATACCTATATACCTATATGTGGATATATATACCTCTACCTACATATTTTTTAAAAGAACATTGTTCATTTGATGCTATCTTAAATATTCTCTTCTTTCATCCTGTCCGCATCTCCAGAAAGGCTACACATTCTCTTTCAAAACCTAGTTTAATCTGTACTTCCTTCATGAAGTTTTCTTGGTGCTCTCTCAACGAGAGAACTTTCTTCTCTCAATACAAGGAATTTTATATCACTTAGTTATTAACACATTCAAATTACCACTGTATTCAAACATACTATATTTGAGTATGTGTCCTATCAGCTTATACCATCAATGTTTCTCTTTCTCTCTTTTTCTCTTTCTTTCTCTTTCAATCTCTCTCTCTTCTCCCTTCCTCCTTCCTTCCCTCCCTCCATCCCATCCTCCATCTCTCTCTAAAAATCAATGAAAACATATTCTTGGGTGAGGATTAAAAAAATAAGTAAAATGCAGTTGTTTCTCATATTTGCTTCTACATTCAGTCTGTTGTGATATGCTGTCCTGGTTGAAATATTATGAAGAAAATCAGGTTTGATAGATAAGTAGTTGGAAAGAGGAGTATTTTAATAGCCTATTCAAATAATTATAAATATTCTTCTTTGATACTCTAACAAAACTTAGCTGCAGTACAGAATATGAAACTATATCAGTGAACTTTCATGTACTCTGTTAACATTAAAATACATTGGTCTATCTTATACCTTGAAAGGATCTTTTAACCCATGCACAATTTTGTAACATCATGCATTGGTCATATACTGGTTCATTGATTTATAAAATCCTCCAAATGCTGACAAATATTTCATTATACTAATCCAAAAAACAATCACATTTGTTAATATCACAACTGATCTCATCAGAAAGTCTTCAAAAATTTGGAAGCTTTGTCAAATTCACCATGACAGATACAAGCTTTTCAAAATTCTTATTTTTGCTTGAAGCTCAAATTTTATCATTGGAAACAAATATTGGCAGTTTTTCCTTCATATGACATGTTTACTTCATTCATTTTCAAGAAAATATCTGCAAAATACCAAATTCTGATAGCTGTAGCTTGTAAGTTGTTCTTTGAAGTAAAAATGTTCCATGCTAGAGGCTAGTTCAGCTCACAAAACTAAACAAAACCTTTTCCTTGAGACAACAATCATACTTCAGAATATAACACAAGTGCTTTATGTGTATGCCCCATTTTGTCATACAGAATATTGAGAAAAAGTGATTACAAGGGTAGAGATTTAATAAATAATTTTGTCTGCATCATCAAGGATATTAAGAGAAACTAGCTTTTTTTTTTTTTTTAATTGAGTTTGCAGTGGTGAAGAATACAATGACAACTAGTACAGTTTGTTGCCATAGCACTGATTCATGCTGAGGCATTAGCAGTTTTACCTACCATTGCTTCTGCACCATCAGAGCAAATACCAATACAATGAAAAAGGAAAATAACAGCATCTTATGATGATAAAGAGTTCTGACCTTGCAAGAACCACAGGGGTCCACACTCCACACTATGGGAAATGCTGTACTAGATTACAAACTCCTTGGGCCAGGAAATTAATTTACTTATCACAATACCTTGCCACAATAAAGCTGTTAAATCTAAATTAATGAACAAATAAGTGTTCTAATGAAAGAATAAATATCAACTAACCTGAAGACTGAGAAAGTGAAAGCATACCATTTTAACAATCACAGAGGAAAAAGATGACAATGAAGGCAAATCTATCTAAACATTCCCATTAATCAACTAAAAAGCTCATAAACTTTCAGGTACCAGAGTAACAGAATTTGGCTTATTGTATAATGGTAGCCATCTTTTTAAAATGATCTCTTCCAAGGAATTTAACAACTTAAACAAAAGTCAAAATGTTTATACAAGATATTTTTTAATCTTTTAATGGTCATTTGGATTATCCATTCTATAGAAAAGAATTTCCAAAATTTTTTACTTCATTTAGAGAATGCATTCTACATGTATTGAAGACCTGCCAAATACCAGGTACTCTATTATATGCTCTGAAGTTTATAAGGAGAAATAAAATGTGATCTCTTTTACAGCCTTTTTATAGTCAAAATATATTGAACCACAATGGCCGTTCTAAAAGGAAGTGAGATACCTAATATTAAAGTATGAATTTGAAGAAAATTCATTTAAATGGTTTAAACCATTTTAAATTCAATATTCAGAAAAATATAGCTTTACTATGGAAGGAAGGAAGAAAACAAGAAAGGCAAATCATGGCTTAAAGCAAAGAAATCCATCAAGAGTTCTGAGAATGAAGCGTACCTGATCCCAGTGTTTTGCTACCTAAGATATTTAGCATGTCTCCCACAAAAATAAAACAAAAACAAAACAATAGCTAATACAAACTAACATGTCCAACCTACCAGTAGAGCCTAAACTTAGTAAAGTTGTGGTCACTTTGCTATAGATGGATGGTGGACCAGATGGTAATATTCTTGACAGGTCAGAAACTAGTCTTATTTCATTTGTAGACATCATAAGTGCTAGTAACAAAGAAAGCCATCAATTTGTGAGCTGATGGGGCATTTCTACTGTATTACAGGGGGTGCCAAAATGAAATATTCCTTGTATTCACAGTCTTAACCATTACCAGTTGGTAAGATTATTTGGAAGAACTTAAAGAAAACAAAGACAGTATATTTTAAGGCTGTTAGACAGAGCTCTGAAATTTGGTGAAATTTACTGGGCTGCACTCTGAGAACGAGGGCTTTTTAAAATTAAAGCATTCTAGCCCAGTCGCGTGGCTCAGTGGCTGAGCATTGACCTATGATCCAGGAGATCGCTCTTTGATTCTGTCCAGGCACAAGCTCGGGTTGCGGGCTCCATCCCCAGTAGGGGGCTTACAGGAGGCAGCCGATCAATGACTCATCATTGATGTTTCTATCTCTCTCCCTTTCTCTCTCTCTAAAATTAATAAAAATTTAAAAATTAAAAATTAAAGCACTCTAATATCCAGCTTCTCAGAACACCAATGGCTAGTTTACACAAACTGAATGGTCTTAATTGATAACATGAGACATCCAATCACAGAACTTGAATTCATAAGTATTTATACAAAACAATTATTTTAAAGGAAGAATTAAGAAGCATTTGCTAGAATACATTCAATAATAAAACATTACTATTAAAACTAATAAAACTAGCCCTGGCCAGTGTGGCTCAGTTGGTTGGGCACTGTCCTGTGCACTGGGGGTTGCATACCAATAAAATCTGTTTGATTGACTTAGTTATTGCTAAGTGAACTATATAAATATTATCATTTTTTAAAAATATGTTTTTAATGATATTAGTGAGAGGAAGGGAGAAGGAAACAGAGACAGAAACATCAATGGGAGAGAAATATGGATCGGATGCCTCCTCTATGCCCCCTACTGGGAATCGAGCCTGCAACCCGCGCATGTGCCCTGGCCAGAAATCGAACCAGCAACCTCTTGGTGCATGGGACAACGCTCAATCCACTGTGCCATAGCAGCCAGGATATAAGTGTCTTTTTTTTTTTTTTTTTTAAATATATCTTTATTGATTTCAGAGAGAGGAAAGGAGAGGGAGAGAGACAGATAGAAACATCAATGATGAGAGTCATTGATCGGCTGCCTCCTGCACGCCCCCGACTGGGGATCGAGCCCACAACCTGGGCATGTGCCCTGACTGGGAATCGAATCCCGATCGCCTGGATCCCAGGTCGACGCTCAACCGCTGAGCCACGCCCGGCTGGGCTATAAGTGTCATCTTAATTGCCATTTTGATATACTTCCTATATTTGGTATAGTTAGAACACTCACAAATGTGGGTCCTCAGAATATTAAGTCCCACCTAATCATGTCTTAAAACTACATATATTTCATTTGTTCCCAAAAGTCACTTAAACACATTACACTATTTTTAATTCTAAATTCTCTATACTTAAATAAAATCTGAAGAAATAGAACTCAAAACTCATTAAGATTATTTTACAAAATATTATAATCTTCACCTTAACTTTTTAAAACATCAAACTGAGATCAAGTTGTTACATACCATGCAATTAAAGATACAATTCTAAACAACCTTATATTTATATCATATTCTTGCCTACATGGCACCCTAACACTTCAAAGTGTTGTTCTCTCAAGGTGGATTAGTGATATGGTCAATCCAGTTACTAACATTTACTTCTTACAGTGTTCCAAGGACTGTGGTATGTGTTCCACACACATTATTGCATTTAATCATCATAACAGACCCAAAAGGTAGGCACTATTACCTTCCTTACAGATGAGGAAAGAGAAGGCTTAATAGGAAAAGATACCAAGAAGGAAGGGGGGGCAGAAACTAGTATTAAAAAAGGAAAAAAAACAGAGTTGTCTGCCCCTTCCTGTCACTCTCAAAAGGAATCAAGATTTCTGAAGGCTCTCAGGACAAGTCAGCAGTATTTTCTACACGGTTACCACACAGGACTTATTTTCTTACCATCACCCTACCCTAAAAAAGCTTAGCTACTAATAACTTTCCATTTTATGGCAGTTTCTCTAAAAAGTAAATTCATTAAAGTCCATTAACATATTTCATATAATCCCAGTACACAATGCATATTGCATATACTATGATTGCTTAAAAACCTTGCAATAATTAAGGAAGAAATCATGCCAAAGGTTTGAGTAACCTGCCCTATTGAAAACCATCCGGAGTCTAAGAACTCTCAAAGGTGAAAAACATATATCTCAAGTTCTCAGAAGTAATAACTGAATTACAAAAGGGTTTATAAAAACATTAACATGAGTTTTATAAAGATACAAAAGACAATAAAACTTATGGAATAAGTTTCCTTAGAACTAAAATATAAGAAGTTTCAAAGACCTTTGGAAAGAACCAAAACAAACCAACCAAATAAAGAGTTTTAAATTGATATAGAAATATAAACATCAAAGTTAACTTCTAAATAAACCAAGTCTTTCTTATGAACCATGAGGGACGTGGCTACAATCTGAATCAGTCACTACATTTTAGACAATATTATTAAGGAGTAGATATTCAAATATGTCTAATTTGACTCAGTCCATTATACTATGTTAAAAATATAAACAATGAAACCTCAAATACTGGTTTCTAGTATCATTCTCCAATAAAAGGAATAAGAGCTCCTTTGAGAAATAGCTGATTCTAGGTATGCTAAAATAAATATACATACAAGATAAGCCTGTAGCATCTTGTAGTGCCAGAAAGTAAGGCAGTGCTAAAAAGAATACAACAACAAAAAATTATTATGGGATTAGGTCAAAGAGATATACAAACCAACTAAAAGAGCTCTCAAAGGCCAAGCTGAAACAATTTAAACAAAATAAAGCAGTACTGGATTATAACCCGAAGTATAAAATAAATTATCAACAAGTTCATACTGACATGAATGTATGAATGAATGAATAAGCAAGAACAGACAATCTCCCATGCAAGAAAAATCCAAATAATTTATATGTATGCCCCACTGCCAAGGAGGCAGAGAATTAACTTCCTGCTGCTTAATTAAGTACAGGTTGTATATAGTGACTTCCTTCCAAAAAGTGAGAAAAGTGGGAAGGGTGGGGGCAGTAACTTGACAGTGGAGAAAGCAAATAAACACTACCTTGGTGACCAAGATGACCAAGGCTACAAGGCTATCATTATCACTGACAAGTCATGTTGATAGCATTTACACTTGATTAAGATGTGATGAGAATAGCACTTTATATCTGTGGTCTTCATCCCCAAAACCCATAACCCCAGCCTAACCATGAGAAAAACAGACAAATCCCAATTGTGGGACATTCTACAAAATACCTTACCAGTACCCCCGAAAGTTGGCAAGGTCATCAAAAACAAGGAAAGTCTGAGAACTGTCACAGCCAAAAGAAGCCTAAGGAAACATGACAACTAAATGTAATATACTACCCTAATAGGATCCTGGAACAAAAAAAAAGGAGCATTAGGTAAAAATAAAGAACTATGAATAAAGATAGACTTTAGTTAATAATGAGAAATCAATATCAGTTCATTAATTTTGACAAATGTACCATACTAATATAAGATGGTACTAATGAGGGGAAACTGGCTGTTGGACACATGAGAATTCTCTGTACTATGATTGCAATTTGTCTGTAAACCTAAAACTGTTTTAAACTAAAAAGTTTATTTTTTGAAAAAAGGCAAACGGGACCAAAAAGAAGAAAGGGAAAAGTTCAGATCGCACTACTTTCCTACATAGTAGTACTTTCTATATAATTCAAGGCAGATTATTTAACCTTCAGGTAGATATTTGGAAATCTTTCTTTAACAATCTGAAGAGAAAGAAATTCTCAAATATTTCCTAGTATGTATTACCATTACTGTTAGCGTGCTCTAACTTAAACCTAGGTTTTCAGAAGAAACTGGAATATTGCTGGTCTCAATTCACCATTTAAAAAAAAGGGGAGAGGGGAGATCATAAGGGTTATTATTTTGTGTGGGGGTAAACACTGCCAAAATAAAGAATTGCTAAAAAACACTGAGCTACTAGGAAGCCCATCTAGAAATAACCAACAGGAGCTAAATTTATATTCAGAGCTCAAAAATGCCTCAACATCACCCTAGAGTCAAAGGAAAAATAATTTTTTAAAAAATTTAATATATGGAGATCATTTTATAATTTTTCATAAAACCTAACTAAGGCCAAAAAATTAAAGTTACCTTTTCCAGTATCAGCTTTAATGTTTAAAAATCCCAAGTAAAATAAAGGTCAGAAGGATCATTTTAGGTAGAAAAAAGACTTACTCTTACTGAGAAACACACTTGAGGTATTCTAAAAATTTCTTTATGACTTCAGCTGAAAAAAACTGAATAAGTCATGTCTTTATAAATTCCAATGCTACAGTGATTCACAAGAAAGAAAAAACCTGCTCAGAAACACTACATTAAGACTTATTAAACAGGAAAAATAAAGTATCCAGCCCTGTACACATATTGTAATACTAAAAAGCCATAAAACAAATCCTAGCTGTTAAATATCATGTATTAAATATAAAATATAAGGTTTATAATGTTTGTTCTTAAGAATTCTAAAGAGGGAAATTATGGCCATACACTTCAAAATAACTCCTCTTTTCACCCTACATTCCACTAAAAAGATCTGTACACATATGTGATGCAATGCTTTCTTAAACGTTATTCCAATGCCTGATGCAAAACTATGCTTTTCTTTTCTTGCACTGAGACATAGCTCTTTCTGGCACACATTTATTATTTGCCTCTTTTGTGATACAATCTGACTGACCTGCAGAATATATCAAGGGCAATTACTGTCACCATACAAAAGAACAATGGTTTAAAACAATATCCTTAGAGAAGTGGAATTACAATTTAAATGAAATTTCAGATTTAATATATCCAAACAGTTTAAGTTAAATGCAAAAAGGAATTATGTGCTTCTAAATATAAACTGTTAAGGGTTGATTATGTTTATTGGTTCTCAAAATATTTAGCATCTAGTTTATCTTTCTACATTAGACCCAACAAATTCAACATTAAGAGAGATCAATGAGAAAGCAAAATGCTCTGGTGTACAGGTGTCCCAAAGCTTCTGTCTATTTCCATTCCCTTCCTCTCCATCCCCCTTCTCCAACCTGATTAAAAACCTAAACGAGCCCAACTGAGAATCCCACGGCCACATACTGGGCATCATTGTAGTCCTAGTGATCCTCCTTTCCTCAGGAGCATTCATTTCTAAAACCTTAATGACACTCTGTCACATTCTCCTGAAAAGGAGAGGAAAAACTGCCATTAAAGGCTGTGTTCATTATAATCAGTGACTTCTTAAAAATGTTTGCAGTCAAGCAGTGATGTATCTTTGGGACTTCTTTCAGAGCTTGTCTTTTAGCAGCTTCTTAATGTTTCAGGAAATTTCTGTTCACAGGAAATTATGAGAAATGCTTACAATTGCTCCAGGCTTTTAAAAAAATAAGAAAGGCAAAAACAAAAAAGAACATGTCAATGCTAAATTCATGTTTCCCATTTAAAGTATCTGTCAAAGCAACTTAAATATATTTTTCAATAAAGGCAATCTGGCACATGGGACTATCAGAACCTCAAATGGTAATAAAATATCCTCAAAGTAGCATATATTACATGCAAAACACTGTAAGAAAATAAGAATCCACAGACGAACCAAAATTATTCTATGTATAATGTGAGCAAATAATGTCACCATAGCTTCCTCTCCCTTATCAAAACAGTCTGCATAGGTATTCCTCATTCGAAAAGCCTGAAGAGATTTCAGAAAAATGTAAGAAACTTAAAGCCATCATGTAATTCTTACTTTGGTCGGACAGTTTTGGGTTTTGTTTTTTTTTTGGGGGGGGGGGGGTATTTTTATCCCTAAAAAACTTTAAGAGGGAAAGAAAGGAGAAAATAATGGAAAATATTCTTCAGTATTTTTCCCCCCAATTTTTCCAGTTTGGGGATATTTGGTATAGATATTCTTAAACTTACCATGTTCAATTTACTAATGGTGAAACCCAATTTTCTTTAGAGACTATAAACTGTAAATCAAAGTACTTGTTTATTCCTTATGAGTTTCCTCCCAACTTATGATACAAAATTCTAGACCATACTCTACAAAATAATCTAGGTTTAATGAACTTCAATGAAATTACACTGTTCATTTATTGTAATACTATAATCAATTACAAAGAGGCTTTGACTATCGTATAGTATACTATTTAAAACTGGAGTAGAAGGCTTATAACAGAAACCATTTTAACCGGTCTAGTTTATGTTCAGAATATATTTAGGAATTTTACCCTCCATTTAATAAATTCATAGTTCATTACTGTTTAAAATCACACACACTGTGCCCATACATCAGCACTGCCACCAATTTAAATCCTAAATGGTAATGACTTACAAAAAAACTCAAAGAATTTTGGGACTTACAGTGAATTCTCAGCTACCTTTCTAGAACTGCCTTGTCTCCTGAAAAAATTTAATCCCAAAATATATCCCCTTGCTACTCACATACTTTTGGATCACCTACTTCCTGCCATGGATTTGAATGTGGTCCAGAGAATACAAAATATTAGCCTAAGCCCTTGTTTTTCAATCTTAAGAAATGTATGAACCCCTTTAAAAAAAGAAAAGTTTTCTTAAACATCAAACCAGTCTACAAATCCCAAACTGACAAACAATGACTTAAGCAACAGATCTCATTCTATAACAAATGTATTTCAATTGTGAATTATCACTGTGAAGTGTTGTCTTTATAACTGGTATAATACCTTTTATAAACATCAAAACAAAAATACAAATGTTAACAGTTCTTATAAACTCAAAGACCAACCCCACAAAATGGACCCTAAGAGTTTGAAGAACCCAGTGAAAGAAACAGTGCCCTATTCAAAACAGAAATGAGGGTCTGCTGTCCCCCAATCATGTGTTATATATGAAAGCATTCTTTCCTCTTCTGCACCCCAACAGCTTTCCTAGACCATTCATCTCTGACTCTTAAACTATAGGATCTTTGAGGTCAGGATCTATGGCTGGTTCATCTCTGTATGGAGCAGCACACCTTACAGTGAGTCATAAGCCCTGATTTTTTGTTGGCTGAATGAATGGGCAGAGAATATATTTCTTTGACTATTATTTACTGTCTCAGGTTGTTTATATCTTTGTTCCAAACCAGTATCATAGGTAAAAGTTTACAGACTTTTCAATTCAGTTTCTACAACATGCCTTATATGGTAAAAAAAAACCCAAAAACACAGAGGCAAGTCAGTCTTCTTTTTTCCTAATTAATATAAAGAAGCAATTACTGATAGTTTAAGATACCAGATAAAAGTCAGTAAAAGATACAGAAAGAAACATTATTACCATCAGTGCTTTTATTTAGAGCATCTCTATAAAACAGAGGCAAAAATTACTTTATAATCAAATACTGGTATGTTATAATGTATTAAAAATTAGCTGATAAATAGTAGTGATTTTAAAAACCTAAATGTTTTTAAGTGGTCAATGGGCCTGGCTGAACCAATGAAATCACAGTATATAAATGACTACTTTGTAGTTAGGATCTATAGCCCTTTCATGGAAAATGAAATATTCATCAAATACAAAAGGTTAAAATAAAATAATGCTTTCTTTTTTTACCCCAAAGCCACAAAGGTTTGGTCTGCATTACAAAGCCATAAGAAAATCAATTCTAAGTTACCATATACTCAAATACAGATGATTCCTTAGATGTTAATAAAAAGCACTATGAGCTACAATTTTTAATTCTATCATGATTGTCATGCTTTTAACAAAAGAAAATCATTTGCACTGCAGGAATTGTAAAGCCCAAAAGGTTAAAGCTGTGGATATAAAATTTAGCTCACAGACCCAAAAACTAGATCTTTATTTGATTCATTCCTCATTCAACTTCCATTTATCTCCTTGGGATTTAGATATTTAAGAGGTTTTTTTTCCCTTCTAACTTTGAGTTTTAATTTTACAGAAAAAATAAGATAATACATCTATCTCTACATTCCACAACATTAGACACTTTTTAAAGGGTTAGGGGTTTTGGGGGGCTATATTTGTTAGGCCTCACCTGGTTAGGCAGAAAAACAAAGTATAAACTAAAAGTTTTTATGAGACAAAATATTTTTCAATTACATTGCAACATCAATTATCCCTAGAACTTTATCAAGAAAAGAATATTCTATAGTGGTCTTACGCTGAAATAGTATTACTCTAAGTTCCCCAACTTCCACTGTACTGTTTTTAAAACAGCATAGCTTCAAGGTGTTTGGGTACAAACCGCAAGAAATGTGGCTGGCCCTGGCCGGTGTGGCTTAGTGGCTGGAGTGTTGGCCCGGGCACCAAAGGATCATGGGTTCGACTGCCCCTCAAAGGCATGTACCTGGGTTGCAGGTTCAATCCCCACCCCAGTCGGAGCGCAAGCGTGTGTGCGGGAGGCAACCAATCCATATATCTCTCACATCAATGTTTCTCTCTCTGTCTCTCTCTCCCCCTCCCTCCTTCTCACTCTCTCTAAAAACTCAATGGAAAAAATATCCTTGGGTGAAGATTAACAAAACCAAAATAAAAGAAATGTGGCTGAATGCTATTAAGGGTGTAGTTATTTACTAAATTGATATATACGATTCAATTCCTTATAGTAGTCACTATTAAACATGCTAAAGAAACAGAAGTCCTAATGAATTACCTTTAGCCTGTCCTTCACCTTATACTTCCTATAGTTATTTGAAAGTTAATTTCTAGACCAATTCTACTGGATACCTACAGTTAATTTAACTTTAAGTCAAGATACAAGTTATAAAGAGTTTATGTTATTAGCTACATTTTCCAAATATTAGGTCAATCAATACAGGTATTTCCTAATTTTACATTATATGACCATCAGAGCATTTCTATTACTCTGATGGTCAGGTTTTCAATTTAGCATCTACTTCTTTCAGCTTCCTATGAAGTCAAATACAAAGTAATAAAAGGCAAAATAGATTTTTATTTTAATCTGCCCTTTTCCATATTACAAGGCCATCATACTAAAGACTTCCCTCTCATTTCCCAAAGATGTTATGAAAATGTTGGGCAGCAAAAATTTCATTTATCTCTCAAAAGAAACTACTTCCGTATTTGATAAACAACAAATAACAAGAGGAAGTTACTACTGATTTACTACTTTTTGTTAATTAAATATCTTCCAGCAACTTAATTCAGCTACCACACATTTTTAGTTTTAAAAATGGGTGGGAAGAGTAAAGCAAAAATTGACTGTTAAACAATAATAAACTAGGTGTATTTGGTAATATGGTAATAAGGTCAGAAATGAGATTTTTTATTTAGAATATCTAAATCCTTTCCAAATTATAATTAAAGAGAAAAGTAACATACATCTAGACTTTATAGAAATATGTTTCTCAGAAAATTAGACACATAACTACTAACAAGCAAAGTCTATAAATTCACTATGCCTGAAACAAATTTGAGGGGAAAAACCTTTTATGTCAGACTCTATATGCTTCATAATTACTTGGGTTATAAAATCTTCAATAACCAACTCTATGATAAAGTAATCTAAGTACTTAAAAAAACAACTTTGGCAGTAAGCAAAGGACTTTGTACAGGGTATAACATCTAAATACGGTACATCAAACAATGTGAGATAAATCAAGCAACACTTCGAAAAGAAAAAGCTAAAATAGTAATTGCACTTTCTTAAATTAATATTTATTGTTTCTAATGTACAAAAAGGAACTTAATGTCAAGCCTGACTCAGACTACAGGAATTTTCATTTAAAGGTGAATACGTGAGTAAATGTATATATTTAATTTCATTTAAAGGTGAATACGTGAGTAAAAGTATATAACTATACTTCAACAACAGAATATAATAATATCTACTGTCCCAGACAATTATACACTAACAAAATAATTCTTCTATTTTAATTCTGATTTATATTTGTTGCTTTTAATTGAAATCAGCACCTCTGATCCAATTTATAAGACCAATTTTTATCCAAAAATTTACTGATATATCTCAATATTTTAAATATCTCAATTTTTAAATAAGAAATGTTTTTGAATAAAATACTTTAATAAGAATTTTTTAAGTCAAAGGTCAAAAACACACACCAATTTAATAAGCAATTAAAAGGTATGCTCCTCTTTTCTGAACTGGTACAACTTTGCATTTTTACTTATTTATAATAGCATAAAGAATCAATTTTCAGGCTGCTTTCCTTTAAATTAAGGCTTATTTACACCTGATAATTATCTTTAGTCTAGAATTTTTATGTTCTGTTTTTAATAGCTCAACATATGTTTCTAATCTAGAAATTAGAAGAGATTTTTAATTTTGGAGTTTCTTGGTGTGTGTGCCTCCCAAACAGTAATTACATATTCACAGCAAACTGAACATAATATTTAAAAGTATGCATAAGAATATGAAGCAGACTTCTAAAAATGTAAATGTATTATTTGATATAACAGTCTGTTTTTTAGGACTAAAGAAAATACACAGAAAAAGGAAAACTTTAAGCAATTAACTTCACCATCTTGCATTCCAAATTTTCAATGTGGTCCATTTTTCAATCAAGGTCTACATATCTGAAAAGTTGACTATGTATTAAAATTCTCAATGAATTTAAAAGCACTGCTACAAAACTTTTCTTTCCTCCATTCAGCCCCTTAACTAATCAAACAATGAAACAAATATTACAAGACGAAGGGTGACAAAAAATCATAATGAACCTCTCAGATGAGAAACTAATTGGTACTAAGTACACAATGGCTTACATTTAATCCTGTTAATAACCACACAAAAAAAGAAATAAAAGACTCACTTTTCAGTCATCTCTCTGGACCACTGGGCTAAAATAACAGCATGACTAAATCTGACATTGACCCCGTGGCCCTGCTAGGAGTTAAAAGAATTCCTTTGAGTCTTCTGAGGCCTGTTCTCAACTGCTTCAGAAGGGGTGGGCTAGTTATACACACTTGTTAACCTTCTTTACAGTAACAGGTCAAATTAGAAATGGTCATATATACTGTAATATACACCAGCTCTTACTTTAGACTTGAAGTCTGTACCTTACAACAACACAAAAAGAACAATAATATAGTAATAGCTGGCTGATAAAATGTCATAGATGGATGAAATGTAATTGGAATAGTAAGACTGTATTCCAACAATAACATATTACTGTAAATAAATTTTTAAACAAATAAGAATCTGTCTAAATTAACAAGACTAAAATTGAGAAAAAGCGCCAAGACGATTTGTCATCTATTTGTCACCTAAAATCACTAAATTTTAAAATAGAAAAACTCCATATATAAATTTTTCTAGATGTATCACAAAACAGTTTTCAGCGAGCCTACTGAATTAAAATACACCTAATACTTCTGTGAAGTTTTACAGGTTTCTGTGACATGAACCCATCAACAACATACAATGTCAAAATTATATAAATCTGCCTGAAATCAGTTTTTTCCCTTTCATCCTTTCCAAACACAGTTTATGACTTCCAACAAAGACGTTAGCATCTCATACCTTCCTCTCTAACTAGAGATTAAAAATAATTATGAACATGGATTTACTATACTTGACATGATTTCTCTAGTTCTACTAGTATCTTTAAATTATGTTTTTTAAATAAAATCAAATCCCAAGTCTATTCTGACTTCACAAAGTCTAATTGCTGAAAATCTAAATAAACCAACACTAGCATATTTTATGCATTTGCTTCAAGTTTTTGCATTAAAAATATATATAACTACAGTTCATTTACAATATTTTAAATTAAAAGGTCTAAATTTTCTATATACTGGAGGCCAGCAGATGTCCTTATAACACTAAGAAATAAAATTATTATATACCAAAACCTACTTTAATTTGTCTCTACAGCAAAATATAAAAATTTTACATAATTCACTGTCTGCATTCTTATAGACCTTTTATAATTTCAGTTTATCATATTAAATGAAAAAAATACCATAGTCAAGGAACTATTACTTAACTGAACATAACTTAATTGAATATAAGCAATTACCATCAGGGATTGTTTGGTTAATTTTGTAAAGGCTTAAATTAATTTAGGATAAATGCCAGACTTAAAATTTTAAAACATATAATCAAACTCTGTGAAATAATGTCAAAGTTTAAGTAAACTCTGAGAAAAAAGACTTTAAGCACTCTATGTTTTGAAAATCTGTAATGGCATATAAATCTCTACCTGTCAGTACAGACATTTTGGAAATGAGCTTTCCCTTTCCTCCTAGTTCCTGTTCTGTTCTCACTCCCTATCTTCTCTCACACACAGTTTAGTATTTTTCAGGAAATACCAACAATCAACTAGAACACTGAAACATAAAAACACCTCAAACTTACCAAGCAATAAGAGAATTTTAAATATTTCACAAACAACCCCTATTTTAAGCTCTAATTTAGGGCCTACTTTTTTAAACGGAAAAACTAAAAGGTTTCCAACCGCACATGTAATTTTACCTTCAATGGCTTACCTTCACAGCATTTTCTGGTCTAAAAAATATCAAGAGTAAAAGTATTTCCATTACACATTAATAGTTACTATACATGTTTAGCTATTCAGTTTTAAGAGAATCTTCCACCCACTGCCAAAAGAAAAAAAGAGAGGGAGAACAAAAAAGAAATCCTACAAAATGAGAATTTCAAATAAAGACTGGAAAAGGAATCAAGCAATCATGACCTTTTAAAAAAAAAGTTGTCTGACGACTGTGAAGTTTTTTAATAGCATGAAAGCACTTCACCAGTGTGCTTTCCTTAATAAATTTTGTAAAGCGCGGCTCTATAGTGCTCTCCTACTAAAAGCCACACACAACAAATCTGTGCCACAGCTTTAAGACCTAATGACATTTTACACAAACATTTAGTAAAATGCACTAACAGAAAAATTTTGTTATTTTTAAAGCTGTACACTTTCACAGTTGAATCAGTTTTCATATCACAGATTATATCCTGATTTGATGTGAATACTGGAAATAAATGTACCGTAGAGGTCAGTGTGTTTTAATAATTACATATGAATATCAAAAGTAAACATAAATTATCTTTAAAAATACTAATTAGAATTAGGGAGAATAATTTTATAAACTTTTGAAGCCTCTACAACAATGATGAAAAGAAAAAATTTAAGATTATTTTAATTGCAATGGATAATACAACTAATTAGACTATCAGGATACATTTTTTCTTAGTTTGAAACTCTCTGATTTTAAGAGAAATTGCTTTGTGAGATATCATTAGATAGAAATCAAAATGTGAAATACATAATAACTAGCAAATAATAGTTAAAACACAAATTCAATAATGCCATTTGTTTCTTGGTAATAACAAATTCTATAAATCAGTTTCATAGTCTAAGAGCACTAAAATCCACAAGAAAAAAACTACAGTTAGCAGGCATGAAACAAAGGCTTGCCCTTACTCCAATTCCCAATGTACTTAACATACATCCAGAAAGAGAATTTTAGATAATTCACTGCCACGGTGTATAATCAACTGAACAAACAAAAAACCCTAAAATTATGCATATCAAAATAAATCCTTTTTCATCCTATTTATCAATGTTAGAAAGTTCTCTTAGCCTATTAGTTAACAGTATATCACAACATCAGTTTTCATGGTATATTTGGAAATTATTACAATTTTTTAAATGCTAAAATATACCTCTTATTATTTTATATTAATTTAATGAATAGAAAGTTCAGTTAAATAATGCTACTGTATGATGGCATCCTCACAAAACAAATGTAAAATAGAAGTAGCTTTGATCACACTAATTTGATATTTTAAAGTCTTCACATATTAATGAAAAAATATTCTGAAGTAGAATTAGAGGCCTCTACTATTCCCTTACAACAGTAACAAATTACTCAACATTTAGATTGCCATATCACTTCTCCAAAGACTTAACATTTAGCAGCACAAAGTTGTTTCATAAAACAAAATTCTTCACATTTGAAAAGTAAGCATGTTTTGCAGAAATAAGCAAATTTTAAAGATCTGGTCAAGTTAAAAATGTACATATCCAATCAAATGTATATTCATATGTCTATTTGAATATACATACACCATGACAAGAAATAATGAATGTAAGAGATATCACATATCAGATTAAACTGATTTCCCATGAATATCTTTTGAATATACAATAATAAATTAAAAAATTTATAACAGTATTACTGCTAATTAGTATTTCTAGTAGTATTTACTTAATTCAACTATAACATAACATTTTTATTCCACCAGTAGAGCAACCATGAACAGAAAATTTTGGAATTGATACTTTTCTATCAATTTCATGCATAAAGCTAACATATCTTTTGAGCTTCTCAATGGCTCAAAAATTGCTAGTTATTAAGTAAACAAAACCAAGAACAAAATTAGTTTAGTTTTTCCCTGCTAGTCCCCATGGATCTAAAGCTACACAATAATTCTTCCCAATCTGCAAAACAAAACAACACAACACACAAATAGATGGGCTAAGGAAGAAAGATCAAAACAAAGAATCAAGTAAAAAAAAAAAAGAAAAAAGATCCTCTTTCCCTTTAGCAATCAACAAAATAACAAAAAAGAAAAAGTGGAAAAGTCGCCCAGAATATATGACCATGTAAGCATGGGCACTCTTGCAGAAAACCAAGTCTGCAACCCAAAGCCATGGGAAATTTAAATTAGAGCAAACGGCCACAATAGGCAGGGAAATCTGTATAGATAAAAAGGGACTGCTGAGGTTGCAGGTATACTACTAAAGATCTTTTGAGATTTCCAAACAAACTTTATTAGTACTATTAATTTTAAAAAAGAATAACTATCTACAATGTACCATAAAGATTAAGTATTTCCCCTTAAATCAAAATATGCATATGTATGTGATGTATCTAAAGGAAGGGAAAGGATTCCCACTGCTTAATACTGAGAATTAGCAAATCAGAAATTTGCTTCACAACTCTATCTCCTTCCATATTTAAATGATGTTAAAGCCATTAAAAATTTTAACAAAAGAAAGAAAAGTCAGAGATTAAGACCCTTGCTCCTGTTGTTAACCTAAGTGGTGGCAAGATCACACAGCTCCTCTTTGACTATCCCATAAAGAACTATATACCCAAGTTAGTTTAACTAATCAAAATGGCTTAAAAATTAGATAATCAGTGGTACAACCATTATATTTCATGTGTTAAACCTGATAATAAAGGAAATTTCCAAAACCAGAACATCTCAAACAGAAGAATAAAGGGACTTATACAACTGAAACAGTCATGGTGTTAAAAACCAACACAAATATTCCACAACTTAGGACCTGATGAATTTTTACCAGTAACTCACCTATCCAAAAACATCTTGAATATTATTAACCTTTTTAGGAAAATATTTCATGTACATAAAAATCAATCATACTATATTAAAGTAAGAACATATTTACAGCAATATTTGTTATATTTACTCTCCCACAAAATTTATGTCACTTTTAAAGCAAACCAAAATAGATGAAGTAGACACAGGGTACTGAATGAAAAGCAAAATACTAATTACATGGGATTGGGGTAATTTTCAAGTACTTAGAACAACAATAAAATTTTACTGGCAATTAAAATCTTCCTTAAAAGTGGAAGTAATACTGTTTCTAAGTAAAACCGCTGACAAAAGTTCACTTTTGTTTAAATCAGATCATTTCACACTAAAAAATGATTAGAGCAATATAAGGAGTAATTACAGGATTAATATAATTGCATACCTTTTCTTTAAATAAAACCTCTTTTCTTTAGTTAAATTTATATGCCATTTTCCTCACTATATCCTGAATTCCTCTCACCCGACTTTTCAAAGTATAATTTTCAATGATTTAATAATCTCATTTTTCAGCTAATATAAATAGTCTATTCCCTATATCTTTAAAATTTCTCATTAACTACAAAAAAATAGTATTAAAAAATTTTCTAGAAATTGGGCTTTCCCTGCCTAGAGTAGATAATTCTGTTACAGGCGCTATTCATCACAAAGCAAAATCAAATGTGACCTATGCACTTCAAGGGTAGTGCCAATAAAAACACTTCCTCTCAATAAGTAGCTCTAAACAGCCAAACTTTCATATTGAGGTAATTATAAAATAACTATATATTTGGGCAAAAGCAGGGGAGGGAGTACAAATTATTTTACCATTTTAGAACTGTGCTGTCTTCCCTTAAAATGAATCTGCAAAAGTAAGAGCAGATGCTCTCAAGTCCACCACTGACAATTTTCAAAACAATGACAAAAGCTGAAATTCTAAGGTAAAAATGTCATAGAAATAAAGTTATACATTTAGCAGACAAGATCCACTTTTAAATAATATGTTATTACATTTCATTTACATTTGAATCCAAATCTATATTACAAAAATAATTTTTACCCCCAGTATTACATCTGAAATCTCATGCCATCAGATCAAGATTCAAAGACTAAAAAAAAAGTCAAATCTATTCTTTTAGATATTCTTAAGTATAACTGTGTAATTTAAAAAGAAAATATGACTATATACATGGTGGATGCTCAATTAAAATATGTATTTATTATAAGCAGAATCAACAACGATCTGGCAAATACTCAAAATGCCAAAAATTTAACCATGACAATAACTTTAATTTATAACAAAACAAAGACAAACAGTGATTGAAAGATTAAAACTTTTGGTTTAATAACTTCCATTTATTAAGTGTTAACAGCCAGGGGAGTGTTAGCAAGAGATCAGTAAATCACTTGGAAATTAAATATAAATTTAGCAAAGTCTTAAAAACAGGACCTCCTACTTAAAGACATGAACTATCTGAATAGCCTTTACTATTACAAGAAAAAAAGAACAAATGTTCTCTATTTTGTATTTCTTGTGAAAAATGTTTTAGTCTAATCATATGTAGTTCCCATCAAATTTACCTTCTGACCATAAAAATATACTATCTATAAATTATACTTATCTTCTTAAACAAGTGATCACTACATGAAATACATTCACTACCTTTAGAGCAAACAACTATAAGAAAATTACATTTAAACACTCTTTACCCAGAGATCAGTATAAAAGTTCCTATGACAAGGAGATAAGAATGAAAATGAACACACCTAATTTTAAGCTTCTCCATTAAAAAAAAGTAAACCTGTAGATGAGTAATTTATAATGGCAACTAAATAAAGTCATTAGCTCAATAAATATATATTATAGTATTTTTATTAAGCAGTTTTCAGTAAATTTAGTATATCTTATATGGAAATCAAATCAGTTTCTAAAAGACATGTCAAAAAAAGGTAAAATTTAATCCCCTCCCTAGGTACTTATCACTGTTGAAAAGCTACTGCAAATGAATTTAGACTAAAAGCCATACATTGACTTTGCAAGAATGTATACCTAGCTTGTTGATCAATAGTGAAATCACAAAAATTAGCAGCATACAATATCAACATTCAAAAATGTTATTGAAATCCAACCCAAAACTGCCTTAGCATTTCTGGGATTTCTAATGAGATTTTCAGTCTGCTGAACAATGGCCATGAAAGGCTTTCAAACTTTACTCCATTCACAAGTAAAGTTGAAATTGAACATTTTTATTTCTTCTTTCCCTATGACAACTTCACCATGGAACAGTGAATAAAACAGCTCAAGTCATTATGCTAATTAGAAATTAAATAGAAAGATGCCCTTACAACAGTTAAGTGTAAGGTGACATGCTACAACTAGAGACACAGTTTAAAAGCAGCTTTAGGAATTGTGTAATACAGGCTTACAAAAGCTAAAAACATCAGGGAGGAAGCTCCTTGATGCTCTTGGTCACTGGAACTCTAGCATATGGCTATTTTCAATTATAAGGCAGAAATTAAACTATACATCAACGAGAAGAATGTCAAACAGCAACCCACTCTTATGACCTATCAGGCCATGAAATCTCTCAAGAAACTGCATTTACTGAAATTAAGCTGACTAGTTATCTGACAAATGCAAAAAGGAAAGGAGGGGAATATTACCTTAAAAGATGTAAGGAGTATTAAAAGCAAAATTTAATTAATTAAAATTAATATGTTAAAGATGGTAAGGAAGAATACAAGCTATGTCACAGTTATAATTTAAGACATGCTCTAATTGGAACAGCCCTGCATAAAGTACACACTTTAAAAAGCTGTCTTTTGACTAATTTACAGCACCTGGTTCCTCTGAGAGAATTCTTCTATCTGCCACAAATTACATAAATTATCCAATTTTTTAAAAAAGAAAAGGAGATATAAAGCAAGGAACAGGTAGAAAACATTGAAACAAAATAATGACCAAGAAACCTTGGTCAGCATTCTGAACATATACAAAACATAAATGCTCTTTCTCATTTACATTTAGGCTGAGGTGGTTGTCTAAAAAAACATACTATTAAAATGTTTAATCATATTAACCACATATTAAACCATTAATTAAACATTAACGGTACCATAAAGTCTTAAATTTCTATTAGGGTTTTCAGCTTCTATTCTTTCTCTGCATTTAACCTAAACTTTAAATCTTAGCCATTCTTTAAGACTGAGTTCAAAGGGCTACTTTTCAATTCAGTCTTATACTTTGCCTACCCACAGTAACTTTTTTTAAAAGTCTATTACATTCATCTGAAAATGATTATGTATTGTGCTGGGGCATCTCTTATATTTGTATTAATATATTTAACTCTGGTATTACAGTGAAGTTTCCACATTGTCTCGCATTTTAAGTTTTCTAAAGGCAGGACCTATACAGCAATTCTTGAATCCCAACATCTTAATGGTATGGTGGCTTGTACACTGGAAGCATCCAATAAGTAAGTCTCGGACTAATTTTTTAAGACTTCAGATTTAGTTTTTATTAGATCATAAAATGTCACCAAATCAAAGAAAATTTAGTTATGAAAGTGTCATACTAGAGACATGTTGTTCAAAAGCAACTTGAGTTCACAAAAAAACTTGAGAACTTTGTTTGTTTGTTAATCCTCACCCTAGGATATTTTTTCCAGTGATTGCTGATTTTTAGAGAGTGGGAGGGAGAGGGAGAGAGAGAGAAACATTGATCTCACATATTTCACATCGATTGGTTGCCCAGGTCTGTCTCCCACGGATGAGAAACGGGGATGAAACCTGAAACTCAGGTACGTGCCCTTGACTAGGATCGAACCCGCAGCACCTTGGTGCAAGGGACACACACACACACACACACACACACACACACACTCTCTCTCTCTCTCTCTCTCTCTCTCTCTCTCTCTCTCTCTCTCTCTAACCACTGAGCCACACCTGCCAAGGCAAAACTTGGGAACTTCTAACCAAAAAAAACAAGTGGAGGCTATATGCCTATGCTTGTCTTTGTAAGCGTGACCCGATCTTAGTTATAAGAGTTTTGTCAAGATATTTCCCTATTACCTCAATTTAGTCTATCCGTTTGTCTCATTTTAGCTTTATAACCTTAATTAAATAAAATTTATTATTTTATCAATATAGAAATTAAGTTACCCAAAGTTACAGCTAGTCAACTGTGGAGCTGTAACAAACCTAATAAACTACCACTAATTTAGTACCTATGACTGTTACCTCACTCAGAAGTATACTTTAAACTGAGACAAGGTAAGATCAGCCAAACAAGGTAGAAACTGACCCAGGCAGAAAAAAACAGCATATGTAAAGATCCAGGCCAAATAAAATATGACATATTTAAAAAACTGAAATTCAAATAGGTAAACCACTCTACCCAAATTTTAATTATCAAGTCTTGGTTGAATGCCTAATAAATGCCAGGGATTCAGCAATTGCCTCTAAATAAAGTTTTCATCCTCTGAAATTGTATCCAAAACTCTTACGCGTATATCGTTTAGGTGTGATAATATGATTGTTTAAGAATAATCTTTACCTTTCAGAAATACATATTAAAATGCAATAATGTATGTATATGTATACACAAGGTGGGGCAAAAGGTTTATAGTTGTTCATATGGAAAATAATACAATAATTAATAATAATACAAGAATAAACTCTTTCTCATAATTACACTGTAAACCTACTTTTGCCCCACCCTGTATATGAATGAAATGATGTTTGTGATTTGTTTCAAAATAATACAGGGGCATGGAGTTAAAGATAAGAAAAGATTGGTTATAAGTGGATAATTTGTTGAAGCTGGTTTATGATACTGAGTCCATTATAACATTCTATTCTTATATACTTTAAAACTTCCATAATAAAAAATTAACAGAGTTAGCAATTAATTCCAGAGCTAATAACAGCCCTTCCCTATGCAGGAAAATAAGTTGCTGATTATTCTTTTATAATTCTTACAGTATTTATTGTCTCTTCCCATCATTTGGCTGTCTTATACAATAGTCCTTCCCAAACTTGAGATCACTCTCACAAATTAAAAAAACCATGCTGATTTCCTCTGGTGCATTTTTTTCTTCAGCCAGGTGATCTGTCTAATACATGAGAACTGCGAGTCAATCCTACTGGGGATAATAAAAGAAAGAAAATAAAGGGTGAGAATTTTTAAAAGAAAACAAATGATAGAGCAGGCATCGCTTATATAAAGAAGCCTTAGAAAATAGTACAGAAATGTAGGAATGAAGCCTTGATCTTAGAAATAAGCTCCTACATCCCTCAGTAGAGAAAACTGAGAGCCAGATGTAATAGGCACTGAAGGCCTATGTTTTGGCATGAATTTATTATAAGCAAAGCCCTCATCATAAAACTGTATATGCTGAGGAAGGCTAGGCTGAACACATTATATAAACATTACATCCCCAAGGCCTCAATGGAACCTCAGGAAGCTAATCAACAAATTCAAAATCAGAAAATCAGAAAAGTATTGAAACTGGAGGAAGAACAGAAGGGGGGGGGCCTTCCATTATGTATTATCTGCCTGATTGTATATTGCCTCTAATTGTGTATTAAAATAAAACAAATATAAGCATCTCACTGGAACTGAAATAATAGGAGAGAGCCTGAATTGTCCACAGGGTAAGAGTGGTGCTGTACACATTACTACAAATTTAATAATAGTAAATGGGAAATCTGTATGTACTTACACAGGCCTTTGTAAGTTTATGTACTACCTCAAATTCACTGATCTTATTTTTTGTAAAGAATTAAGTTTTCAACCACATCTATCACCAGGATTTTGAGAGACTTAACTCCCACGGTTAAGAAGAGACTTCCATAAATTACTTAGCTTCTTATTATATTTGTCTCTTCAGTGAAACACAAGCAACTTAAGGCTAAAACTGCTTTTTACCACTTTAAATTCCCTCTATGTAGTCTACATAGAGTAGATGCTCAATAAGTATTTGTTTATTTAGCAATTAATGAAAAACAAAGTAATATGTATTTCAGGGAATTACTCTAAATATAATAAGGAGGCTTCTGAGTATGGAAAAGACCTACCCTCAAGGAGTTTATAATCTCTTCTCTTATATTCTATTGATATTTTTAATATGCCATAGTTTGGGGGGAGGGGTTGAGGGAGGGAGAGCAATACACAAATTAGCTGTTGCTGCTGTTTAACAATCATCATTTCAAAAGTATGCCAGAATTTCCACAAACTTCCACCAACATTAAAAAATCTTTTCTCCAAAGACTATTATATAAACTGAACCAAATCTATCCCCAGATCTATTTATGAACAAGATAATAATGACTAGAGAATAACAACACACTCAAATAGGCATCAATACTGAATATACTGCTTATTACCTGGAAAGAATAGGATTATGGCATTAGCAGATCAAGGAAATAAAATAGGGATATATGTCTGAATATCTGTAAGAGTTTACAAGAGTCAAGCAAGTTAATTTGCAGAACTGCAGAATTTGTTTCAATTTGGCTGAAACAAAAAAACAAATCCTTGAAGCAAAGAGTAGGGATACATTTCACTATGGATAACAGAAGCATACAATGAATGTCTGGAATCAAGAATTACTTGGTATTACTCAGATCTTGTATCAAACATTTTTACTAATACATACACTAAACTTTTAAGAATACATACTATAAGGATGAATTAGTTTCTTTAAAAACTATTAATGAATGAAAAATATAAGCAAAATTTATGCAAAAAAGCTATTCTAGAAAAACATAAGCCAGCATAAGCAACAGCTATAAAAACCAGACTACTAGGAGAAAAAAATAAAAAATAACAAAGAGCCTATCAAATAGAAATATGCAAATCATATAGAAATGTGCAACACAACAAGTCATCATAAAAAAAAATGCAGTTAAATGGAATCCTTTTACATTACTGGTAGAAATGCATAATGGTGACGCCATTGTGAAAACCAGTTTGGCAATTCCTCAAAAAGTGAAACACAGAAATACCAGTAATTCCATTCATAGGTATATAACCAAAAGAATATCCAAAGAGGTATTCAAAGAAATACTTATATATGGATGAATGTTCACAGCAGCACTGTTCACAATAGCCAAAAGATAGAAATCACTCATATGTCCATCAACAAATGAATGGATAAACAAAATGTGGTATATTCAAATAATGGAATATTATTCAGCCTTAAAAAGGAATGAAGTACTGATGCAGGATATAACATGCACAAATCTGCAAAACATTATGCTAAGTGAAAGCCAGGCAGAAAAGGGCACATACTGTATGATTCTATTTACATGAAATATCTAAAATAGGTAAATCCATAGAAACAGAAAACAGATTAACAGTTGCCAGGGTTTGAGGAGGAAGGAATGAAAGTGACTTCAATGGGTGCAGGGTTTCCTTTGGGTGTGATGAAAATGTTTTGGAACTACACAGATGTAATGGTTCTAAAATATTATGAATGAACAAAATACTACTGAATTGAACACCTTAAAATAGTTAATTTTATGTTAATTACACCTCAATAAAACTAAATACAAATATCCCTAAAACAATGCTGCTCTCTACTCTACAAATTTGATAATTTAATGATTAATGGTGTGTGCCTTCCGTTTTAAGACTAACTCAGACATATATACCTGACCCCATCTTTTACTTGGCTCCTCCCTTACTAGTCTACCAAACAGATTTAATATCTCCTTCAAAAGTTTTTTCCTTCTACCTAAAAACATTATCAGATCTTCCTTATTGTGACAAAACTTTCCTTGATTTTGCTCTATGTTCTATTCTACTTCTTTGCTATTAATAGTACTACTTCTATATACTATTCTTTTTCTTTTCTTCATTTTGCTGTTAAATTCTCAGTTGGTCTAATACAGCCTGAGGCAGCCACCTGTTTTTATAAATAAGATTTTGTAGAAATAATCATCTCAGCCCTGACCAGTGTGGCTCAGTTGGTTAGAGCATCTGCCTGTACACCAAAAGGTGGGAGGTTGGATTCCGGGTCAGGGCACATACCCAGGTTTCAGGTTCAATCCCCAGGCAGGTGCGAGTGGGAGGCAACCAACCAATTGATGTTTCTCTTTCACATCATTTCTCTCTCTCTCTCTAAAAAACAAAAAAAAAAAGAAGAAATAAAGACAGAAACCACCATCCCATTTCTTAGGTTTTGTGCCCACAATAAGGGCAAAGTTAAGTAGCTAGGAGATTCTGTGGCCTGGAAACCTAAAATATTTCCTATCTGGCTCCTTATAAAAAGTTTGTCAATCTCTGGAGCTCCAAAGCATGATTGACATTCAATATCATCATTCCTCTGAGGGCAAGTAGGTACCATGAAAGGTTTTGGAGCAGTAGTAAAGTACTATGAGTAAAAGGGCATTTCAGGACCACTAGTTTAACAACAGTGTGCAGAGAAGATATATTAAAAAGAAAAATCATTTAGGAAACTATTATAAGAGACTACGCAGAAGCTATAAAGGCGAGAAATGAAAGGGACTTTTCAAAAGGATAAGTATCAATATTAGACGACCACATGTGACAGAGGAGACAAAGCTAACACCGAAATGTCAATCCTCAATGATGTGGCTTTCAGAATTCACATTCTCTCCTACAGCCTACTGTAGACTTAGAGCTTTCCAGTTTCCCACCTTACTGATTATGAAGTTCCTAAAATCTTAATACTAATTCCATATCCTCTGAGTACCAGAAATTCCCCATGCTTGCTACCCAGATAACTCCTAGGTAAGCAAATCACTTAGGAAGCAGCAGTCCCAACAGAGTTGGCTGAATGAGAACACAGGACCAATGTCACAGGTGGATGGAGTACTCACCTGTGGTACCAAGCAGAGAGAGAGGGAAACTAAGATTTCAGGTCCAGAACTGGCTCTAGCCAAACAGGAAGAAGCAGCTGTGAAATTGCTTACAGCAGAAGCACATTGTCTTTGATATTCTGACATACTCTTTCTGATGCTCAAACCACCATTAGAGTAGCCACTGGTAAATGAGTCTCATAAGAAACAAGGCAAAAAACAAGACCAAAAGGTGAGGAATTAAATGGAGCAGACCCATTGTGTCTAGGAAAGCAGTCTTCTAAAGATGATACTATTTTTCAAAATGGCCAATATGATACTAACCTTCATTAACAGAGTTATCACAGCCCACAAGATTGAGAAGGATATCATCATCTTTATCCTCAACTCCACATCCCAGCAGCATCCAGCTTTCCACGTTGTCACTTTCTGAAATGGTGCTCTCTTCTTCACTTGAACTGACCTCTATAATCATAACCTCTCGGACTGTACCCGATCTCTCTTCAGGTTTAGGCTTCTCAATATCCCTCTTGCACTTCTTATTATCCAACTCATTAGAATGAAGAGAAGCAGGAGAACCTCGGGTCTTTCCTTTTGCTTGGACTCTAAAATTCTTTCTTTTACATTTATAAATACTGTCTTCATCAGACAAAGTGATGACCTCTGACCCATCTGACAGCTGGATGACCTCACTATCTGAAAGGATAATTAAGTTCTTCTGATTTGGCTTACTACTAGATGATTCAGAATCCCCAGAGTTCTTGTCTTCATGTTCTTCCTCCCTGATGACATTATCAAGATCTTGGGAATAATGAACTTGGCTGTAGAGCTGAAATTCCACCTCACTATCGACACTCAGTTCACTAGATGACTCTTCACGATAAAGGTCATCTTCATACGCTTCTATAGTCTCATAACCACCAAACATCATGGAAAGTCTGTAACCGTGATGCTGTAAGAGAAAGTCATACAAAGAATGTATTTTAAAAGCTCAGATCATGCCTGCTTAGTGCTAACTTTTATACAAAAGCCATCACATTTCTCACTAACATATTAAAATACCTTTTTCTTGCCCTGGCTGGGTGGCTTGGTTGGTTGGAGCATTGTCCCGTAAAGATTGTGGGTTCAATCCCCAGTCAGGGCAAGTATAGGAGGCAACCAATGTTTTTTTCTCTCTCTATCTCTAACTCTCTCGCTCTCTCTCCCTAACCCCTTCCTCTCTCTCTAAAAATCAATACAAATATATCTTTGGGGGAGGATTAAAAAATACCATTTTCTCTTACAGCACCTTTTTTCCAAGGATTTCTAAATCCAATTATGACCTACTCTAATAATTCCCACCTCTCCCAAATGAAAATTACTATCAACAAATTGAGTTGTAGTTATTAAAGGAAATGTCGTATTTTGCAGGTATGTTGGAAAGGAAAAAAAAGATTGTGATAGACTGCCTCAGACACCAAATACTTTTTCTTCAAAATGTTAAAAATCACAAATATATTTTAGGTAATTCTCACTATTCCATCCATTCTTCATCTTCTCTTTGTTTCTGGATCTCACCTTTTCAGGTATACATTTTCATAGGTATATTACTTCAGCTATCACCAACATCTACAATGGGTAACAATTATATTTACTGTTTTTGTGTAGATTTTTGTTCTCAACTTAAAAAAATAATCTCATGGCTTTCTAATCAACAAAAAACAAAACAAAACAAAAAAACATAAAAGTATCTGATAACCCTGGTTTACTTCTGTGCCAGCTATAAAGATATGTATAAAACATAAACTTCCTAAGGACCTAAAATGGAGGCAAAACTCTTGCTTTCTAACTGTGACCATATTAAATCCTGTCATCCTTCAACTCATCTTAAACATCACTTTCTCAGGGAAGCTTCACTTGACCCACCAGAGTAAATGAAGTGTCCTCTTCATAGGCTTCCATAGCACTTTCAAAACACTCACCACATTTCTAATTACTAATTTAAAGTAAATCTCCCACAAGCACAGATCACATACCCCAGGAGGGCAGAACTATATGCATTTCGTTAAACAATGGATCCCCAAAACCCAGCAGAGTAACTGCTATTTAGCAGGACCTCTAGAAATGTCTGTTGCATTAATAAAGAATAAATAAATGAATAAATCATCAGGCATTTGTTCTTCAGCCCTAATAAACCTAATATGTGCCTAAAATAAGGAAATTATGATAGGATAGATTTTGCAGTTGTCACCAACTATTCCAACTATTCTCATATCGTCAACCAAAAATCTATATGGTAGATGTTTCAATTAGGTACTGATGGAATATTGATCAAAATGAGAGCTCTGGAAAAAGAAGTGTTTGTTCAAAAACCAGGGACAACCTAGAGAACAATAACAATGACGACAGTTTATTCTTTCTACTCCCCTTTTACTTATACAGATATAATTTAGAAAGACTAGCCATTTTCTTAGTTTACCAATTATCTGCCCAAAATGTCAGGGTGGTCTGATGGTAGTTTTGGTGATAAAACCAGCTAACTTCAAGAGTCAAATAAATAAGTGCCAATAATGGAATTAATGGAAATTTTTTACAGAAAAAAAGCAACTTTTATTGGGAATCTTAAACTTACACAATGTTGTATGTCAATTACACGTCAATAAAACTAGATTTTTAAAAAGATGATTAAGTTCTGAGTTAACAATACTGTATTATAAACTTGAAATCTGCTAAAAGAGTAGATCTTAAATGTTCTTACTGAAAAAAAATAAAAGGAAATATGTAAGATGATAGATGTGTTAACTAATGTTAATGTGGTAATCATATATACGTATATCAAATCACGTTGTACACCTTAAACTTACACAATGTTATTTGTCAATTATATAAATATGGGGGGGGACAAACTTGAAATGCCTTTTTTCTTCTAAAAGGTATATATATTTTTTACCTGTTCCCTTCTTGCACTGTCCTTCAGGCTGCTATGCTGTTGTAGTCATACAAGTTGAATGTGGCTGTCTGAATAATAATGCTCATAGCATTTATCAGTTTATATTGAAATATTAGCCTCAGAGGAATTCAAATAAAAGATGAATCCTTTCCTTTTTATTTAATAGGTAAATTAATTCTAAAAGAAGTCAAAGGAATTATGCTTCCTTCAAAATCCTCACTGGATCCATCCTGAGGATCCAGTGTGGACTTAAGATAAAACATAATTCCGGTGCAGCACAGAAAAAATTAAAGAGCTAAATTACAGAGTTACAAATTTGTGCTACTCTTGGAGCCATCCCAAAGGAAAGGGATTAAGAATAGAGCCATAGGCACACCTGTGAGTGTATGCCAAAAATAAACTACAGAAATATAATAAAAACTGACTTCCTTGGGTCTAAGGGTTTATCTCATTCCCTGAAATGTAGAAAAATGAATTTAACAATTTAGCCCCTATGGCCTTTAAGAGGATTTTGTATCTTCTGTACTTGAAAATTGTGCTCAGCATAACTTGCTCTTCTATTTATGTAGCTCATGTATGCCAGGGTTAAGGTTTGCCTGAGGCTATTTTGTTTTATGTTACTACTGTAACTAGATTCAAATGCATTTAATTTACTTTTTTTAAGTGTATATTAAGATGATGAATATGAAATATATCTTGATTCAGAAGGCTTTCTCAGCTTTTTTATCAATGTATCAATTGATACATTGATAAATTGAGAATTTTATCAATTCTCAAGCATACTTAACTAGATAACATAAATTCCCTAAAAGGACCACAAATTTTAAATCTGATAAAGAACTTTGAGATTATTTCACACAATATCCTCAATTTACATATAAGGAAACAGAGGTCCAAAGAGATAAGGAGGTGTAGTTAAGAATATAGTTAGGACCAATTCACATTTCCCTAACTCTCAGCCAAGTCTTCACTAAGATTTTTTTAAATAAACATTGAAAAAAACAAAAAAATACCTTCCTTCAAAGCTATATTTGAATTGGTTCTCACACCTAAATTTACTTCATGAATATTCATTTTACTTCCCAATGGAGTATAAAACCCGTAAAAGAGGCATTTTAAATGAAAGGCAAAGCATATTTGAGTTTGTCAGTTTATCACCCTGGAGCCTCCCAAGCTGGTACTCAAAGATTAAAGCAATCCCATGACCAAAAAAGATTTAGGCTATGTTAAGAAACTTAAATATTAGTTTGGGAATGAAACTTACCTAAACAATTAAAATGGCTTAAGGAATATTAAACAGCCATAGAGAATAACTGCAAAGGCTCTCAACATTCAAAAGTGGGAGCAGTATTTCTTCACTGGATTTTTAAACTGGACAACTGAAGGCTTATTTAAGCTTTTGGATTTTACTATACTATACAATCTTTAAAGCCAATAATTCTGCTCTAACAGTCTACCAATTTAATATTCTGGACCTTCTGCTGTTATTTCCTTTCAAGCAACTTTTCGCCTAGATACTTCTTGATAACAGAAGTATCCAATTCTCAAGATTTAAATTGGTAGCTTGATTTTAAACCCAGTTTTCCTTGGAAAGTGATTAATAATTTTCAACTTAAAATCTGACTTACTTTTAGTGAGCTATCCTGACAGTGACAGATATTTAAAACTATTAAGTTGACTTTGGTGTTAAAGTTTACTCATTCTTCAAATGTGACTTTCACTTTGAAGCAAATCTAACTGGAGTAGAGAACCCAAGGTGTGAAACAATAGCCACAAACAAAAAAAAGAATACAAGATGTTGATGGGAGAAAATTATACTAAATTTATTCAGAATACATAAGCACTTCCTTCATCTTTCTCATCTCTTTTTCCTTTTGCTATGCAGTATCTTATCCTTGTAGCTATCTCAACAATCCTCACTTCCACTTCTTCCCCACCTTCAGATTCTCTAGAAAACAGCAATACTGAATGTCCCAAAAGCATAATGCTGTCGAAATATACACACAACTCACTTAAAAGTCTTTGGATGTGATAGCCTAAGTATTCAAAACACAAAATCGAGTTTTGTAAGGGACCTGGGTCACTAAATTGAACGCTCTTGTTTTCTACACAGAGAAACGAGATCTGAGCTTACTTATTTATTCTTTGAGCCTAAAAGATCTCCTAATCCAACCCTGTAATCTCAAATAAGGATAAACTCAACGTGAAGATGAGATTTCTAGTCACCAGCTAATCTGCTGTAAAGCCGCTGCTACACCTCAGGTCTGCTGACTCCCAGGCAGTTTTCCCACCGCACCAGCAGCTCTTCCTTAAAGCTGAAGTTAACTGCGGGTTCACGAGATGTGAGGGATAAAGAGAATCTTAGCGAACACAGTGCACATCTCCCGTTTTACACGGGAGAGAAGGGGAAGGGGCACATCTCCTGAAATTTTTCTGTCGCTGCAGCTGCTGCTTCTGACCGGAGTTGGCTGAGGGCTGTTCGGTCCTCACAGGCCGGGCCCCTCACGGTGCGGCGGGACCTCCGCGTTAAACTGACCAGCTTCCCCCCCAAAACAGGAGAATCTTGGGGGCAGTGGAGGTAAAACATACGGAATCGCTATCCCCACCAAGGCCATGGGCGCAAGCCCTTTTCGAACCACGACCTCAGGCTTTGGCCAGGCAGGGTAAAGCAGACACCTCAGCTGGTGAGCCGAGCCGCGTGGGGCAGAGCCGCACCAAGGGGTCAAGTACGGCGCGCCCCGCCACGAATCGGGGCCGGACGGGGAACGCGGAGGCCGGCGAGGGGACACGCGCTAGTTCCACAGCCCAGCGGGCGAGGCGGAGGGCGGGAAAGGGTCCCCCGGCCACGGGCGGCGCGGGGTCTGTCACACACATACTCACTGCCGCGGCTGCGACCAGGAAGCACCAACCAGGAACCAAAACGCGTAGAGGGACGGGGAGGGGCGAGGAGAAATGAGGTAAGAAAACCGCGTCCGCGCCGACCCAGGAGGAGGGCAGGCACTTCCGGGGAAAACACAGCTCCTGGGAATCCTCTTCCGTCCCCGCCCACCCTGGGGGCCCTCTGTACGCATGCGTAACATCTGTTAACCTTTTCCTTCCCCGCTAATAATCTTTTAGTTTGTCTTCCTTGCTTTTCCCCTTTCACTTCACTGCTTCTTCCAAAGATAGCTGGGGTACATCTATAATAGGGGACACTTTGAATGACCTGCGCGGAAGAGATCCTACTTACCTGACAAAGCCAGGGGGTAGCTCGCTCCATTACTTGCCCGCGACAAAAACTACATCTCCCATGATGCCCCTGGGCAGGTTTCAGGACGGGCTCCGCCTCTTTTTCTCTCCACCTCTTGAGTCACCCTCCTTTGGCCGGGTGGCGCGGGATCTGAGCCAAGGCCCAGGTAAGGACAGGGGTCCGAGTGGCCGGCAGCTTGGCCCGCTGCTCCAGGGATCCCCAGCGAGGGAGAAGCCTCTTCAAGAGCGCTTGGCTTCTAAATTCTCCTGTGCGCTAGGTGACCTTAGGCAGGTACTTTCCACCTCTAGTTTGAAGTTGAACTTAGTTCATTCTGGGGCGTTTCCGGCTCTATTTTTCTTACAGGCAGCAGATTTAACTCTTTGTGAACCTTGACAAGCTGGACTCTTGCAAAAGATTGAAGTGAATCCTGGCCCTTTAGAAACCTCCAGAGGTTACACGATTGTGTTGGGAGCTTCTGGCTTTGGTTCCTCTTATCACACTTCATTTTAATATTTCGTAATAATAAACCCATCTGTACAACTTTGTAAATAATGAAGCGCTTGATCAATTCGCAGACCCTTGGCAACAGTCCTGAAAGACACGCTTGACATTGGTTCTTTTGGCCAACATGTATTGAACCTCTGTTGAAAGGCATGCAGTGCTGGCAACTGCAGATATAGTGGTAAATTTTTTTTAAATCTCTGATCTCATAGACCTAAGAGTCTAGCTGGGAACACAAAATAAAGATAATTTGGTTGTAAATCTAAGAGTTTGGCTGGGAAAAATAATTAGATATTTTAATTAAAATTATGGTAAGAGCTAGGAAGGAGGACAGGGTACAATGAAAAGGTAAAATTGAAAGACCCATTTTGCTGAGGAGGAAACAACTAAGAAATGGGTCACGGAGATTACTAGATTGTTTAGGTAATGTGTGTTGTGTAGAACAAATGTTATCTTAATAAAATAATTTATTGAGCTTTTATCAAGTGCCAGGTTGTTATTTTTTAATTCCCAGTTCACAAAAAAGGAAATAGATTCCGATAAGTTAAGTTGCCCAAGGTCACACGGTTAGAAATGCTCCAAATTACTGTGCCCAATCCTCACACTTACTCATGCATTCAACCAAGGTTTACTATGTTCCTATGTTAAGAATGCTTTAGGTTATTTCATGAAACCTAGAGTCCTTTGGATAGCATAAAGGGCAGTTCATGAGCTGAATCTGCCTACCTGTTAACCACCATGCTAAATCCTAGGCAGTAGCCAGAACATACTATGCTCTCCCACCTCTGTGCCTTTACAGAGGGCATTCCCACTGCCTGTAAAGTTATTCTCCCTGACCATCTAACATACTCCTATTCACCCTACTCTGCCCAAGCCATGGGTCTTCAGGGAAACCTTCCAACAGAATAGGCTACCTCCTAGACAAACCTCCATTAAGGCAGCTATATTGTGTTTATATTCGTTTTCTCCCTGATGGATTGTGGACTTCCTGACGACAGAAACGGACGTTTTGTCTTTGTATTTTCCCCAGCTAACATAGTGCTTGGCAGACAGTGAGCACTCAAAGGTGTTAAAAGAATGAAGTCACTCTAACTCCACATAGGCTCTAGGAAACCAAGAACCAGATGTAGATCCACCAGCTGTCAGTTCACTGTGGAAACCATGTCATAATCTCCAATAACTAGAATGCAGTGTAGTGCTCCCTGACATTAAGGTGGGTACAAAGAACTATAGGTGTCCCAAGGATAAAAAGATTTCTAAAGAGAGTAGTGTATATACAGACACATACTCTGCCTTTACATGTGAGTTCTCATTTAGATGGCTTTTAGAAATCATAAGATCCAGTGTCCTGTTGCAGTGATGGGAAAACTGAAGCCCAGAAGGGAAGACTTGCCAAGAGTCATCTAGCAGAGCCAGAACTGTCTGCGTTGCAGGTCTCTGAGTCTCCCTTTGAGGCTGCCACACACAGTATTTCTCTTTCCACCTCATGTCGTCTCTGGGCTACACTTCTTGAGATCATGGGTGGCAGCATGCACAACTGTCCTGAAGCCTCTCTTACAGAGAGTGTTCTAAAGAGCTCATTTATTTGAGGAAGGAAGCACCTGCTTTCCCCAGGGCAGTGGTGGTGCTACATCAACTGAGCAGCTGAATTGGGTTGAGGGGCCAGGACCAAGGGGCTCGCCTTGCTACAGAGGGCAGGCAAGATGAGAGATGTACTGTGGCAGGGTCTACGCAAGAGGCATGTAGTACTCATCCTTACCCTTCTGTTGCAGAAGGAGGAGCTACCTCCCTTTTATTCCAATTTATTAGTAGCGCCTAGAACCTCTAAGAACTAACTAATCATTTTGACCTCTTAACAATTGCCTATTGATTACTATTCACTCACTGAAAGGCTACCATGTAACAGGCCCTTGCTAGCCACTTGAGAGAGATGTTTCTCTCCCCTTCTCAAAGTGAATCTGTAAGGGAGGTGTTAACCCATTTCACTAGTATTGAAATTGCAACTTGGCGAGGTCATGTGACTTGCTCTAAATCACACAGATTCAAACCCCAATCTTGTCTGAATCAAAAACCCATGCTCCTTTCTTTTCCCAAAGCTGCCTTTCAAAACTAAACTCCTTGAGAGACTATGATGACCTGCTCCTCTCTCTACACCCAGCACCTAGCCCAAGGCCAATCACATAGTGAACTCACAGAGAATGCTTGTGGAATGAGTGGATCCAGTATGAAATGTCTGTCAAATGAAGGCCTGAGTGCAGTATGCACAGTGTGGGACAACAGAGAAGGGAGCAACCGGTTGCTTAGGGGAAGTGGAGAAACCCCCTTCTGTGGAGGAGTAGGCCAAAAAAGAAAAGACCAGCAATCCAGCATTCTAGTGGCAAAGGACACCAACAGGCAATTCCCAGAAGAAACCCAAAATTCCATGAACTATGATAGAGAAGTGTTTAACATCACCAATAATCAGAAAAATGCAGATGACCTCATACACGGTGACCATGGGAATACAAATTGGAAAAGGCTTTTAGGGGAGCTTTTTGACAGTATCAAAATTGTATATGAGTTATATTCTTAAATGTGTATACAAAGATAGTTTGTGATAGCCAAATGAAAACAAATATTAATGCATGGGAAATAAAATAAATAAGGATATATATGTTTAAAACTATGCTGCTTTTAAAAGAATGACTTGAATCTGTATCTACTAATATAGAACGAAGTCCAAGGCATACAGTTAAGTGAAAAATTGCAGAGCAATAGATTTATTATGTGCTCATTTTTGTTATAATTTTAAAGGATATATGTGAGTCTGTGTATAGATATGTGTGTATATAAATGTATAGAGAAAGTACTGGCTGGATACCAATCAGTAACCTCTGAGGAGGGGAGTGGAAGTAGAGGGAGATGAAGAGGGACTTTCACTTAAAAAAAAAAAGAGTGAGATGTGATTCATTGAGAAGAAAACCACATAACTTACGTGATAATCCAACTAGAAGTTCATAACCCAAATATAATCATGAAGAAAGCATCAGACAAACACAAATTGAAGGACTCTATCTGTTCAAAAATGTCAGTGTCATAAAACACAAAGGAAGACGGAGGAACTGTCCCCAATAAAGGACAACAATAAAACAGACATGATACAGAATAAACACAATGCACGATCTAGGATTTTCTTTCTCCATAAAGGATATTATTGGGACAATTCGCAAAATCCAAATAAACTTAGTGCTGTATTGATATTATTTTCCTGATTTTTATATTTCTATTACAGTTCTGTAAGAGAATGTCCTTTTTTTAGGCTATACACACTGAAGTACTTGGAGTAAAAGATCATCATTTGAAACTCATTCTCAAGGGATTCAGAAAAGAAACGTGTTGGGGGAAAAGAGGAGAGAGAGGGTGACACAAATGCCGTTAAAAAGTGAACATTTGGGGAATCTGGGTAAAAGGGCTACGAGAATTCTTTATACTAATTTTACAGCTTTTCTCTGTCTGAAATTATGTCAAAATAGAAAAAGTAAAAAGAATAAGAGTTCACCAGTTAGAAAAGGCAGGGGAATCTTCTGGGAAAAGAACAAGAGAAGCAAAGGAAACTGACAAGTGTGAGCCTCACATGTGGAGAAACAGCCAGTGGCTCTGAGTGTCCAGAATGTAGCATGGTGTGGGGACAAAGGGAGATGGGGGAGAAGAGAAATGACAAGCAACCTGATTCACAGATGTATGCACTTCCCTGCTACCTAGCACTGGAAATGAAGATTTAAAATCTTTATATCCAGCCTCAAGCCCTGCAAGAAAAAACTTGAGTTCTGGCTGCCCAATGGTTTCATTGGCAATCTCTCCTCACCCAGTGACTGTAGAATAGTGGCTGAAAGGGACATCTGGTACAACTCCCTCCCGTTGCAGAAGGGAAAACTGAGACCCAAAACGGAGAAGGGGTTTGCAAAGTCCCAGCAAAAGTTAGTGTTAACACTGGCTTCCAGTTCGCCACCCATCATTCTCTCTGTGGCACCAAAGTCTTAAAGCAAAAATAGAGGCTGGCAAGTGAAATGAACGAATGTTACCCTTTAAAGTTTGGTTGCTTTTCATTTGCCACAAATACGGGCTCAGTATCTGTACAATTTTAAGATATAATTATAGAAACGGTTGTCACTTAAAGTCCATACTTTGCAGCTAGTAATACTGTTTAACTCTGGCTCCTAGTCTGAAGCAGCCATCAAGGTGGTTCTCAGGAATTCCCAATGACATTGGTACCCATCTGGATTTCTTGAAAAGTGTAACATCCTTTTTTATTATTCATGATTTTGCAGTCCTTCAAATTGCAAGGTGATGAAGAGAGCACGCAATTTTCATCCAGGCTATGAAATCATTCTTGAAAATTTGGACATTCATATAGATGGCTTTTAATTTTTCTTAGAGACTGCTTTTCCTTATAAAATCATGAAATTTAAAATATATGTACTATAAATTAAACTGTATAATATCCTCATTACAATAAAATCCAAGGAATAAGGAGCCTCTTCTCATTTGTTATCATTCCTAGTTGGAAGTGTATTCCTCAAAGCTTACGTCTGAGTGACTATGTAATGAACATTGACTAGCAAAACTATTGAGATTCTAATTTACTTAAGAATCATTAGATTCCATACAGGAAATCTCGAAGCATGTCATCAGTAATGTGTTGACAAAGTACGCACACTCCAAAAGGCATGTCTTTATTTTAAATGTCTGGGTCCCACAGATTCTTAATGCATGAAGGGACACATGCTTAAACAGGGACAGACTTTATTGAGGTCTTATTCTGTAAGGGGGCAACTTTCTTCACCTGCCTGTCTCAGACTCCAGAGTCATGCAATTTTCAGGCCAGGCATGTCTCTGTAATGACATTTGCATGAATTACTTCACTCAGGACTATAGACTGACAACAAATAAAAAATAATTGGGAATAATCAAGATCACCCTACCAAGCTGAGTTTGGTATACAGTTTACAATGTCGACTTAAGCACAGTTATACACAATAAATTATAGGGGTGATGCCTTGTGTTTCAGCCACTAATATTATTTTTTACTAAATTGGTGAAGCCATTAGCAAAGCAGGGCTTCAAAGGCCTGTCTCTATTCTGACAGTCAATGTCTTCTTCCTCTGCCTTTATTCTGGATCTGACATTCTATGACTGATACCAGTCATAGATTGCGTGGTGTATTTCTTGTGTCAGACTAGTAATTGCAGAAGATTCTGTCTTCCTATCCACCATACCTCAGTTTATTTTGCTTGTAATTTGTTGGGCTTCTTGGATATGTATGTCCATATATTTCATCAGACTGACAGATTTTAAAAGATTGATATTAACCTTCATTGTTTCATCCATTCAAATAAATCTTGAGTGTTTACTATGTGTTTTGCATGGAAAATGATGAGTATAACAGACCCAATCCCTGCATTTATGCCTTTGGGCCAAAAATGTGTCTCTTGTAAACAGCATACAGTTGGATTATATTTCAATCCATTCTGCCAATCTCTGTCTTTTAATTGGTGCATTTCTTTACATTTAAACTGATCATTGATAATGCAGGACTTAATGTCTGCCATTTTGCTATTTGTTTTCTATATGTCTGATATCTTTTTTATTCCTCCAACACTGCCTTTTGTTTTTCATTTATTCTAGTGTACCATTTTGTTTCCCTGTTTATTTCCTTTTCTGTATGTATTTTAGTGATTTTATTATTGGTTTCCATGGGTATTACAGATAACATCCTAAATTTATATGAATCCAGTTTAAATTGATACCAACTTAGCTTCAATAGCATACCTTAAGTGTGAAAATAACATAAATGGGGAGCAAAGGGACTCTGCTGGTCATTTTGAAGTCCATATGATAATGGGAAATTCCTATGGCAAAATTTTAGAGAGTATGGGAGTTTTTACTTACACTATTTTGATTGCCACTGTGTGAAATGATGCATTTGGACAAGACCTAGAATGGAACAGAAAAAGCAACTTTGATTTGTTGGAGCAATAAGATCATGGATGAATTTTTACATTTAGATTTCTGTTGATGTTATAAAAATTCAGGCAAAAAATTAATACTGCTACACATATGAAAGAAAAGAAACCAAGCATGGATATTCTAACTGGAGATAAGTAACCCTTACATGTGGTAGCTTAGATTCTGGGTTGTATGTATTGTTTTATAAGTTTTATATACATATATAAACCTAAGTTTACATATACATAACACATAAACTTATAACTTATATAAGTATATAAATATCTATGCGTCACATATATATAACTTTAATTTGCACAGTCATTCTTTTATTATTTGACAGTGTTTTCCTTCCTCTATTCCCTTTCCTTATGCTTCTGCTCTCCCCTCCCTCTTTTTAAGACATTTCTCCCTTAAGGAATTCCCATTCCCAGTGATATCTCATCAAAGGAGCACATGAATAGCTGATGTTATGTAATGCTTTGACATTTGGCATTCCCAAGGCACTACCCCACCCCTGATGCAGAATAAGCTGTCAGAGCATGAAATTGGTATTTTTACATATTCTTAATGTACAGATGTCAGTCTGAAAACCATTCACTAGTATGATGATTACATTTTTTTGTCTCATTTTCTTTCTATGCCAAGATCTGTTCTTGTGATTTCTTTCCTTTGGGGAGTTTCAAAGAGGGAAGACAAAACTTTAATGATCCAGCTTCCTGATAAACTTTTACGTCTCTGACCATTTTTGGCCACCATCCTTCGGGCACAGGAGTGAAGGTGTAACAGGAAGGACCAGGTGCGATGTGGAAACACAGTCAGTGGCTCACTTACTGGTGCCAGGTTCCTCAGCATGTTCCAGTTTACAAGTTTGTTATTCTGTGTTAATCACAGAAATTAATGGCCTACATTATAGGAGGAATGACGTGTAAAAATAACCTTGTAGAAAATACACAAGGTAACCCGGAGGGATTTGGAGACGGTTCCATCCGTCTTCGCATATACTCAACAATGCATCCCTTAATAGGATCCCTGATAGATGAGCGTCCAGTTTCTGAACCTCTTCAGTGATGGACCTCGCACTGCCTCATGGGGCAACCATTTCATACTTGGACAGTTGGCAAATACTGTCCACTCTTTCCCCCTTCTGGAAACAGTACCCACCTCCTTTGGGGAACTGCTGCTGCTTCATTCCATGTGGCTTCTGACAAGACATGCAGTGACATGCTGCTCCCTGGCCTGTTTGCCCTTATATCCATTCCCTGCCCTTACCCTGCCCCTCTCTGGATTGCAGGGGCGGAGGGTGCCGACCCCCACAGGCCCTCAGTCTCTGGCTTCTATGTCAGCTGGGTTTTGATGGGACTGACCAATGGGAGGCACTGGCTGGAGACTGGAGGGTGAGGAAAGGGAGAAGCCGTGGCATTTCTCCCCCTCTCTAGAAGGGGAGATGGTGCCAGATTCCTGGAGAGGACACGGACCTCAGAACCCCCCACCTGAGTTCTGACCTCAGCTCCACCTCTAATTCAGTAGGTGACCTTGGGCACGTCCCTTCCACTCTCTGGACTTGTTTGACCCTCTATAAAATGATGGGAGGGGAGGATTATGATGATGTCTTAGGGGTTCCCTTCCAGCTCTATCATTCTGTGATTCTAAATCCCTTTATAACAAACTCGAGGAGAGGAGCTTTGCTCTTGCAAATGGAGTGTAAAGTTAATCCTGCCTGTGCCGAGGCTAACTACTATGCGTGTGCGGTTTATCCTACTTCATTAAACCCCGACTCCCCACAGAGCACGCGTGAGGCAGCCCAGGCAGGTAATACCGAAGTGTTGCTGAACTGGGTCTCCTAATGGAAAATGATGATCTCCCCTCACTCGGGGGTTTATAAACACAAAGCCTCTAACTTCCATTTTCCACACTGTTACTTTCCCTCATGTATAGATTCAGACCCAATCAGAGGTCTGGCAAGTTGAGTCCTGATACCTTATGTATGTGCACACTCCCTGCCCCCACCCCCAGGCAGTACCATCGTTTTACATATGAAGAAACCGAAGCTGAAACACGTTAGGGGACTTGCTAGGGGAGGATCCAGGAGGTGAGGGCAGTGCTGCTCTTGAGTGAATGCAGGCTAATGGGTGGAGAAAGGAAAGGTAATTGGGAACTTTGAGGCAATGTTGCTGAGTGAAAATGTTCCCCAAGGATCCTTTTCTAAAAATTCTTGCAGAACCCCAGGTTCCTTTTCCTAAAACTGGACTAGAGCACCTATTCTATATTGTCTCTTGGGGACAAAATTGAACAATAACTGTCTTGTACTCCCTCAGTTTTTCTTCTTTTATCATGAAATATAGATACTGAAAAATGCATAAAGCATCTATGTATAACTTAATGAGTAATTAAAAGTGAACACTGGTAATCTCCATTCCAGTCAGGAAATAAAGTATAATGAAAGAAGGAAGACACATGGACAAATGATCCCACTGACCTGCCTGCTTTGGGACTCACTGGACTAGACAAATTACCAAGATCTTTTCCAGCTCTTACATTTATCTTCTTCATGATTTCATTACCATAAAAACCCATGATTCTAAAAACTCATGTTGGAAAATACTGTTGCTCTGGTCTGGGCCAAGAAAGAGAACTATTTACGAAAGCAGGAACCTGGATTCTAGTTCTGGGCTCCCCTCAAGCTCGCCAGCTGACCCTGGACAAGTCACTTTACACCGGATCTCAGTCTCTTCGCCAAGTAGGGCATTGGGCCAGGCAATGCTGAGGCCCTTCCTCCCCGACATTCCAGAGCCTAATTTCTGATGCCTTCGGGTTCATCCATTTGCATATCATCTGCCATCTAACTGACTTTTGAGAACAGCGATTGTCGATTGTCGTGAAGGCTGGTTGTGCTCCTCTGCAGGAACCTGCTCATCCTTCTGAGGCAAAGGAGTCTCTCCTGGCTCCTCCCCCGTGGTGGGTCTTACTCCATCTGGCTCTTTTTCAGAGGAGCATGAGGGTATGTCCTGACAGACAGACAGACAGGCACTCCCAAGACCCTCATGGCTTCCCCCATTTCAAACTCAACTTATTCCAGCTTTTCTTGCTCCTTGGGGCAAGTCTGTGGTAAAATGGGATGTGGCCTTGTATAGTCATTCTGGACCTTCCTTAATCTGGACCTCAGTTTCTTTCTGTATCCGCTAGAGAGAGTTATCTAGGCCTATGAATGTCCCACCAGAATCAGCTGGGGGGCTTTAATGTAATACAAATGGCCAAGCTGTTCTACTATTTCCCATTTCTACTTAAACTCCAATCTCTGGGGCCTGGGGTTCCGGAATCTGTATTTTTACCGCAATCTCAATTGTTCAGGAGATAACTGAGCCAGGCTGCATATCTAAGAGCCTTGAGATATATATATATATATATATGTATATATTTTTAAATATATCTCTATTAATTTCAGAGAGAGGAAGGGAGAGGGAGAGAGAGAGATAGAAACATCAGTGATGAGAGAGTCATCATTGATCAGTTGCCTCCTGCACGCCCCTGACTGGAGATCAAGCCTGCAACCTGGGCACGTGCCCTGACCAGGAATCGAACCTCATCTCCTGGATCCTAGGTCAATGTTCAACTGCTGAGCCACGTCCAGCTGGGCTAAGAGCCTTGATATATTAATAGTTTTCCCCCAATATTGTTTTTGTGGTTAACATGTTTTATTTTTTGAAGCAGCTTAAAAGATTCCTAGCCACGCTGCAAGGCATTTAGATTTGTGAAATGTTGACAATGACTTTGTTGTTCATTAAACAAATTTACCCAGACTAACCCAACATGAAAGAAATCATCTTGTTTACAGTGAGCTCCTGACAAAAATACGTGTAGCAAAGACAGACAAACACACATAAACCTGGATTGCCGAGTGGGACATAATTTGCTGCCACATCCAATTTTTCTCATTAGAACTTGTTTTATTTGAACATGACTCAGTACCCCGTGTAAATGCGAGGTTGTTAATCTTATTACTATATGGAAAACAAATTAATTAGTATGCATGCTATTGGAGATGAGTTGTAAGGTTGGTATTGGAAAGATTAGGAAAATACACTCATTACTCCAAATGATATCTGATATACACGTCTGACTTCCACTTTAAGATCGGTTCCATTATATGGGCAACAAATACAGCTAATAAAAATCAAGCTTTTGTGCTCAGCATCTAAATATTGGGTCTGACCAGATACACACGTACTGGCCTTTTTTATTTTAAAACAAAGGTCATGTGATGAATAACTGCTTGTCTCCATTTCTCGGCGGTTGCTGCAGGCATCTTCTCAGGTTCCGGCTCCCACCCCAAACCAAACCAGCTGAGAGTGATCTTCTCCTTTCACTTGGTCACCACACTTTACATGCTCTTCCCTGAGCATTTTCTATCTTCTTTTAGTGATCTTAATGAACACACCTTATTTTTCCAGGGCACTGTGTGCTCCTTGAGGGTGGAAAATATATTTCAATTGGAAATTCAAATATTGATCAGAATACAGTGTGACAGAAATAACAACAACAAAGAATGAGAAAGCTCTTTATTTACCAATGTGAAATAATCACCAAGATATATTGTTAAGTGTACACTTATGGACCATCTCTGGAAGTATACTGGTAACACTGATTCCCAGATTACCAAGGAGGGGACCTATAGTTGAAAGACAGAGGGACAGAAGTAGGAAGAGGCTTTTCCTCAGGTTCCTTTTGTACCTTTTGAGTTTGAGTCATACATATGTACTACCAAATTAAAAATACTACAACATTAAATTTAAAAATAAAATCAAGTAAAAAGGAAATATTTGCTCAAAATACAAAAACACCAGAAAAATAAAATAAATAAAAACAAATGTCATTTGGGGCGTTAAAGACTTTGAGAAGTACTTTACTAAATAAACTTGATTTATGTTACCAGAGTTAATTCACCAAGGAACTCCAAAAGAAACATAAGGTATCCAGTGTTTCCCAAAGGTTTTGACCCTAAAATCCTTTACAAAAATATTCACCTATTACTATCTCACAAAACACAAGTGACCCACTAACGTACTCTGGGCAACATTTTAAACCAGAGGGTGGAAAAAAGGTGGGTATTGACTCAGCTGCCAACTTCATGAATGAACCTAGTTAAGTCCTCTCTTCTCTAGATCTCAGTTTTGTCATTTCTAAAATAAGCCAACTCTGTGAGATTATCTCTGAAGTTCCTTCCAGCTCTGGAGTTCTGGCAAGGCTGTATTAAAGATCTCCTCCACAGTGAGCCCATGTGAGGCAAGGAGGTCTACGGTGCCTGTTGAAAGAAGTTACAAATGTACCTGATGTGGACATATTTTCCCAGGTTCTTCAAACACCTCAGGGATCAAAACAAACAAACAAACACCCAAAGATATTCCAGGAGGCTATACGAAAACAATGCAATCATCTTTGGTTCACTACAACTACTAATACTGTCAGTCCCGGTACTTATTCACTTATGTATGCATCATCCTTAGGCAAAGCCCTGAGTTGAGACTCAGTTTCCTCAGCTATAAAGTGGGAATAACAATTGCTTTGCTGCTTTCCTCAAATCTTTGGCAAAGACATTTAGTTCATGACAGCAACAGAGATAAGAGAGTGGAAAGCCAATGACAGGTTTGTCAAACCATGTATTTAACAAGTAAAATTGTTGTTTATAAGTTATCTTTCATTTATTAGTAGAATGCCCTTGGTTGGGCAAGAGGGTGGTATGAAATTATCATACTCATCCATTATTAGAGGCACAATAAATTTATAAAAGCCTTTTACAAAGTGATTTGTCAATATTTATCAAGAACCATATAAAAATTCGGGCCCTCTGATCCAGCAAATCTAGATCTGGAGATTTTAGAAAATAACAAACAAAAAAAAAAAGAAAAAGAAAAAGTGAAAGGTATGAAAGTTGCACTTTGGGATTACCTGTAATAGTGTTAAGTTGAGTCCTTCTAAATATACAATACTAGGGAGTGCTATATCCACTTAAAAGAGTATTAAGCAGCCATTAAAATAATTATTAAAACATTTATTTTTAAATGATAATTATAAAGACCATGTGGAATTATAATGATAAACTGTTAAGTGAGAAAACTGAATACAAAGCTGTAACTACACTAATAAATTACCTATGTAAATTTTATCAGCATGTAAGGACAGAAAAGGAACAGTGAATTGTTCATTTGTTAGGATAGTAAGATTATGGATGATTTTTTTCCTTTTAATTTCCTTTATAGTTATAACATTGTGAACTAAATAAAAACGTGGGGGAAATACAATGAAAGTAACAGATAGGTACATTTTGTTGTATCCTTCATAAATCCTTTCACTGAAGAAAGGGATTAAAGGTGGCTTACCACAGCAAATCATAAAATAAGCCCCACATACTGCATTTCCTTCAGACCCTCCTACCTTTCTGAGAATAAATTAAAATATAAACACCAGAGTTGAGTTTTTAAAATCCAGGATTATCTCATTATTCTATTTAAAATGTATAAAGAAAGAAAACGCACTCTTTTCTCTTTTGGATTAAAAGTTTCCTCAGCCAAGCCCTCTATGTCTGCTCTTCCCTGTGAGCGGGACCCGGGGCCCCATGCCCACATCACGCGTTTCTCAGTCTGTAAGACCCTCACTCAGATGTGTGGTCAGTGGTGGAGAAGGTCCAGTCGGATTGAAGGGGCCCCACCTGGTCCTGCTTCATGAAATGAGCCTACTAATTCCTGCCCAGGCTGCCGCCGGGGTCTGTCGTCGGCATCCCCTGAGATAATGTGTAGGAAGCATGAAAGTGCTTTGCAAATCCTCCAGCAGCGCATCCTGTGGGTCTTTTTTCTTTAGGAGTCAGTGTGGCCTAATGGTGGACACACAGGTAGAATCTAGGTGAGAGTGAGTGTCTGGGAGAGAGGAGGAGTGGGTTTTAGAGAAGCAGCGCATGTTAGCAGTTAAGATGTTTAAGCCCTGGCCTGGTAGGTCAGTTGGTTAGAGTATCTTCCCGAAATGCCAAGGTTGCAAGTTTGATCCCTGGTGGTCAGCGCACATACAAGAGGCAACCAATGAATACATAAATAAGTGGAACAACAAATCCCCCCTCCCTCTCTCTCAAATCAATAAATAAAAATTTTAAAAAGCAAAGAAACTTGACTGTGAAGTCAGAACTGACTTTCAAATTCCAGCTCTGCAATGGAGCCTCAGAGTTGAGACTTCACTCAACTCACGGTGGTGATGTATGTAAAACACAGTGCCCAGGAAATAGTGAGCACTCAGGAAATGTCCGTTAATCTCATTAGTCCTGCCTCTCTGGGATAATTTGTCTAATAATATTTAGTTTAGATATCTGTCTGAGCAGGTATCTTCACAGGAACCTTCACTGTGACACATTGTTTGTTCTTTCCTGAGGGCACTGATCCCCAAAGGGCTGAACTAGAACCAGTAGATAGAAGTTACACGGAAGCCGATGTGTGCTCAAAGAGGGAAAGAACTTCCTGGCCGCCATTCCTAATACCAATTCCATAAGGGACTAGTGAGCTCACTGTCCCTGGAGGTATTCAAGCTCAGGCTTAGTAACTATTTAAAGGGATGTTGTAGAAAGGCCAGCCTAGACACAGCTTATACAATTTAATGAGGCTCACTATCCCAAGTTCCTGTGCTATTAATGAACTATTTACTGGTTTATTATTATTTTAGCAATACATTAATACTTGTTGTACCATCTTCAAGGCTTATTCTTTTTTTAAAAATTTATATATATATATATATATCTTTATTGATTTCAGAGAGAGAAAAGGAAGGGGAGAGAGAGAGACAGAAACATCAGTGATGAGAGAGTCATTGATCTGCTGCAGCCCACAACCCGGGCATGTGCCCTGACCGGGAATCGAACCCCAATCGCCTGGATCCAAGGTCGACGCTCAACCGCTGAGCCACGCCCGGCCAGGCAAGGCTTATTCTAATTTCTCTCTGAAGAGAATGCCCACTGGAGGTCTCCTGGAGTTAGGTGCTGATGGAGAATCAGACAGAACACATGACTTATGACTCGTCTTTCTGAACCTTCTTTCCCACAGTGACATTCTTTCTACAATGTGTGTGTATAGTAGAGTTCACCTCATTAATGCACTATTGACTGCAATTATGTCTTTTCATTTTCCCTCTAGGACCTGAGGTTTTCTTCTCCTTTCAGCTCTGCCCAGCTGTGTTTTTTCCCAGCAATTCTAGATCCCACATTGCCTTTTCAGAAATGTAGCAGCAGTATCATGACAGCTGTTAACCTATGGCTCTCAGATGTGCTTGAGTTGAATTTTTTGTTCTTTGCTTTCTCTCTTGCAGGGCTGGCAAAGGATACTTCAAAAAGAACCACATGATTTTTCAACACATGAGTACTGTCGACCTCTTCTTACACAAACCTTCACTCATAGCTCCTGTCAAATGCTGGGCCATTGGCTCTTCTGCCAAAGGAGAAATATATTGAGTCAACTCAAAAAGATTTTCTTTAAACAGCATTGGGAAATCCAAATCCATGGTAACAATGCTTCATGAAGCAAGTGCTAGGCTATTATATGATTAGGCCCTCACAGTAGCCCTGAGAGGCAGATTGAGTGGGTGGCAATTAATCTCCCCATTATATAGGTTAGAAAACTGAGGGCAGAGTTGAAGTCATACTGCTAGGATGTGGTAAAGAAGAAAGCATGAGGTATGTACTGCAGAGGCCCCGTCCAGAGAGGACTTTCCCTTCACCACATGTTTTCATTCATCAGACACTCGACTCATATGAGCATCTTTTATGTGAAAATCCTGTGTTGTGCTGGGGTTGCAGAGATGGACCAGACACTCTCCCTACTTTCGTGAGAGGAGAGAAAGGCAAAAATTGCTATGCTAGTAGTGTGACGAAGATATTAGCAGAAATGTGGGACCTAGAGGGAACCAGATGTGCTCACTCAGGGAGTGACCCTAGGCATAAGGCAGACACAAAAGCCCCAAAAGCAGGTGGCAGTGATCTCTGTTTAGCCAGAGGGGCTCGGCAAGAAGGAGGGTCTTGCAGAGCTCAGAAGGAAGTTCAGATGTTTCCCTGGGTACCACCTGGGAGTGGTGGCTAAGTGGTTCAAACTGTGAGATTGCTCTAATGCAATTCTCACTATATCTCCTTAGGGACTCTGTTTCCTCAGCTGGCCCCAGTTTCATCACCAGGAAACACTGGCTATCCTTCTGTTCTGCCAATTCCTAAACAGGCCAAGCATTTTCTGTTTTTAAGTCATTGCTCATACTGAACCCTTGACCTATAGCACCCTTCTGCCCATCTTTTCCAACTCAGTCTTCCAGGCTTAGATCAAATACCACCTCCCTCAAGAAGTCTTCATAGATTCCCTCTAGCAGAAAAAGATTCCTCCTTCATTTTTCTAACTGTATTTAATTAAAAGCCTTATATTATAGGATTATTTCTCTGCCTTGACTTTGAGCAACTCAAGGAGAGTCTCATGTCTCTCTAGTATTAAGCACTGAGCTCTTTGTTGAATGGAATTGAATTAAAAATGGGAGCAGGGGACAAACGGTTCTTTGGTCCTTTGGAGGCAAATTGAGAATAGTTTACAAATAGGGTTGCTGGTACTTTTGGGATCTGGTTGCTGCCACCCTGACAAGCTCCAAGTTCTCAATATTGGGACAGGTGTAGACTTGGTGAGGGGGGAAGGAGTCAATGGATCACAGCGGCTTAGTCCTTGCCCTGGAAAAGCTTCTCAATGGATGATTCTCAATGGATGTTTCAAGGTGCATCTGATTCACCTAGAAAAGTTGTTAAACATTCAGGTTCCAAGATTTGGAGCCCAGGGATCTGCATATGATTCTTCTCACACTGAAGTTTAGAAGCTAGTATTCGAAGGGAACAGAATGACTGCTGGAAGAGCCTGGGGCCCAGGTGGAACCCTGCTCATTGGAGCTCACAGACCAGAAGGAGTGGCGAGGACTGGGCACCCTATCACCCATGCGCAGGGAAACAGGAAAGGGGGTGCTCAGGCCTGCATGGCCAAAGCAGTGGGTGGTAGCCACCAGCTCTAGCTCTGGAAGGGCCCCCACAGCCTGGGAGAATTTAGCAGGGTGCAACAGGGACATCCCAGGCTGAGTTGTTTTGTTCTGTTTTGTTTAACATCCCATACTGAGGTGTTTTGTTTTTTAAATTTATTGATTTTAGAGGGAGAGGAAGGGGGAGAGAAAGAGAAGTACCCATCTGCCTCTCCACCCATTTATGCATTCATTGGTTGATTCTTGTATGTGTCCTGACTTGCAACCTTGGCACATTGGGATGACACTGGAGGAAGGGAAAGAGGGAGGGAGGGAAGGAGGGAGAGAGAGGGGGAGGAGGAAGGAGAGGGGAATGGGGGAGGGGAAGAAGAGAGGAGGAAAGGGGGAGAGGAGGAGAAATGGGCCTGTTGCCTCCCATACACACACCTCAGACAGGGGATCAGGCCACACTGGCCAGGGCTCCAGACTGAGGATTTTGATGATCATGATTGTTGTAAACTTCCCAGGGCCAAAAGTCAAAAACTGTTAGAAATTAAGCTTTCTTATGTTTCTCTCCTTTGGTCCCAGGGCCTTTCCCTTACCCCTCCCCCTTTGCCCCTGGATTCCACACACACTCTGTGAGTGGATTGGTAAGGGGAGTGTTCTGTAGCTGATGCTCTGGCAAACTTGAGGGAGAGGTGACAGGGGCTCTCCCACCTTATCCAGCCTCCTCCCTTTGCCTCACTTCCTAAGCCGCAGTAAATTCCTTTCCTCAGAAGCATTTGCTTTTCGACCAGCACCCAAGCCCTTGGTCAGCTCTTTTCATAGCATTTTGCTTAGCAAAATGGCCATACTAATCATGCTCTCCATGTCCTTATTTATCTAACAAAGTCCTACTCACCCTTCAACACTCCTCTAGGTCACTCCCCCAAAATGGTCTCCACCCTCTCCAGAGTCTGGCTTGACCATCCTGCTTGCGTCTCCTTCAGCCCCCTTTGCTTATATCCATCCACACTCTCGGGGGCTAAGTAGAGGTCTGTCTCCTCTGCACAGCGCCTGGGGCTCAAGTGACAGTACACCCTGGCTCTTGACACAGGGCTACGCACCCTTTCTCGGGGTGGTTGTAAGGATCAGATGACTGCAGTGTGGAGACCCACTGAGGGCTTCTCCGCAAATGTTCTTGCCCTCTTCTCTGGCACTCATGACAGTGAAGGGCACCGGGCTGGCCCATGAGGCCTAAGGGGCAGGGAACCCCAGTACCTCAGGCATCAGACTCCCCTACTGGGTCTGGAGAAAGACTATCCTTGTGGGGTATATGACCCTTCTGGACTGGGAAGCACGCCTCTCCCCCTCCCCCATGCCAGCCGGGAAACAGCTTCTGCCTGGGTGGCCAGAAGAGCTCAGGGCAGAGCTTTCCTCTGGGTCTCCAAAGCTGGCTGGGCTGCCCAAACCCAGGCGCCTGGCCTGCACGGAGAGCTTCGGAGGAAATGGAGGAGCCGAACCAAGTGCTCACTGACCAGGTTTTGGTAAAAGGAGCCAGGACAAAACCCAGCACTAGCTTAATTAAAAAGAGCGCTTAATCCCTCCCCCAACAAATGTAGATTGCCCACAAAGAACAGGACTGCCAGTGGCCAGGAAGACCCCAAGCCTTATAAACAAGCACTTTGGGCTGTGCAGGGCAGCTCCGCTATGATCTGATACAATGACTATTGTCTCCGAGGGCTGTTTTTCCATGTGTTTGTATCCTTTTCTTGCCATTTTCTTTTGCTACCTAATTTCATGCATCAGAGGTCAAAAGACAAAAGGTCAGGCCTAGTTTGGAGGCAGCAAACTCCGCACCACCAGGAACGTGCGTCCGAAGAAGCGCTTTGAGGCACCGCATGCAGACACCAGCAGGTTTTCGTCCCCAACTCATTCTCTTTTGTCACTTCATGGAGTACATGCGTTTACGTGCAAATTGCATGAAAAATGAGACGCCAACTGCTGTACCAAAGTAGGAGAAAGTCGCCCCCTTTCAATTCAGCAAACTGTTTCCATCTCATACCTTATTTGTAAGAATTTGTGCCTAACAAGAAGCCCATCTGAGAGCTCTCAGCCTACCTATGCACAGAACCATATATATATGTATATGTGTATACACACACCCACACACCCATATACATACACACACACACACACACACACAAAATATAAAATCTGAATAAATAGTCCTTGTTTCTCTGGGAGAATTTATAAAGATCTCTCCAGAAAATTACCAACATTTGTCCTAAAAATTGCTTTCATTGAGATTTTTAGCAGCATTTTAGTATAAATAATTTAGTATGATTCTTTTAGTATAAGTATTTTGTCTTAGACCTCCAATCTTTCCAATGTCCCATTTTGGATTCTTAAGTAATAGCAGACTGTTAGTTTCCTTGTGTGATAGGTAGACAGTTATATATTTATAAGGAGACTATAGCGTCATGATTTACCACTAGAAATATTTCCATCATTTAGAAGGGGAATGACTTTCTTGTTCTATGTTCATAAGCTCCTCATACCAACTGCGTGAGCCAAATGGCTTTCATCTGACTGAAAATAAATTAGGGGACATTTTTTTCCTTCTTTTAGATAATTTTTTAGTCTATTGGCTTTTAATGTCTGAAGGTCTGGCCCCCACCTCCACTACAAAGTAAAGGAAAGTTAAGCATGGTGGGAGGTGTCTCTGGTGATCGATAGACACTGGTGCTCACCTCAAAGGCCTTTTGGACCCCAGCCCAGCTCCTCTTTTCCATCTTACTCTGGGCTGAGTCCTGGAGGAAGCTAATAGCAAATAGCTCCTCAGGTTGCTAAAATCAGGTAATCAGCAGCAAAGCATTTTAGAGCACAGTGTTATTTCAAGCATGTTTTCAAACCCAGACTTTATATCCCACAGTACCCTCTCCTCCCTATAAAGCTTCATCTCAAAAAAAAAAAAAAAAAGTCATAAACATCAGTCCACAACCTGCCAGCAGACTGAGGTATCTGCAAGGTCACACTACAGGCTCTAGGGAAAGCGCCCCAATCCTGCTGTGATCCTCTGCTATAGCTCTGATGTTAGTACAGAAAAAAATGGAGAATGAACTAAGTGAGAACATTAAAGGGCCTACTCACAGGCAGGCTTCACTTCTGTTTAACATTCCAGTCTACATCCAAAAACTTGAACTGTTTAACCTGTGCACTTACTCAGAATTGCTTGAAAGTAGGCTCCTCTAAGTTCCAGTACTTCATGGAATCAAATTATATATCACATTAAAATGTTATTAGTTTGAAACATATTAAATAAATGCAAGTCTAGGTTGGTGCATGAATATTTAAAGCTCACATCACACAGAAATATCAGAAGAAAACGGGTAGGGAGAGCTAACAGTTCATGGTTATTATAAATATTGCTAGAAATAAAGCATCCTACGTGCAAACTTTCTTTAGCAACATATGATTTTATTACTTACAAATTATGGCATTGTTAAATTTAAAAGTAAATGTAAGAAATAAACTGATTTACACTTGTTTTCAATGTTAAGCAATCAGAGTGCCAGTAAATCTTTTCAATGCTTCGTTTGGGGTTCTTAGGTAATAGTGGATTGCTGGGACGTGTTGGAAAATTTTAAATATAACTGACTGCCTGTTTTCCATATTCGTATATTTTGAATGTAACTCCAGGAGAGTGAATTGTATCTAAAAATTCTTCAAAAGTTGCCTTCAAATGATCTCTGTGCATATGTATTCGGCATACATTTGTCGTCTGCCGTGCGTACCTGTGCGTTGGAAACCAGTCGTGGAACTGAACTGAATTACTGGATTTGAGTTTAAATGAACCCATCCAAACGACCCTGGTCTACGCTCTTTGAGGCTTCTCTCAATAACAATTAAAGCAAGAAAGGCAGTAAACTAAAATAACAATAGCAATCACCCACGCTGAGCACCAGTTCCGTCCCCCCCCTCCCCCCAGCCGCAAAGCAGCCCCGTCGTATTTTCCAGCGGTCCCCGAGTATTTTGGGTGGCGAGCCGCCAGCACATGGTGACCCAGCGAGTCGGGAGCCAGCGCTCGAAGCCCTGCATGCGCAGAGGACCCTACCGGTAGCAGAAATGGGTGCTTTGACCCAAACCAGTCCTCAGCCGTTTTCCGCCGCGGGTGCCACTTGAAAACCTGCGGCGGCAACTAGCCTGCGTTGCGCGCTTTTTGCGCTCTGCGCCGGGAGAGATGTGAGTGGAGAGGCGCCCCCATCCACCCGGGCGCCACCCCTAAGCAAGCCCCCAGCTTGTATCGAGAGGGACCTACGCGCCGCGACTCGGCGTCCACTCTCAAACCTGACACCCTCCAGGCGGGACAAATGAAGCGGGGCGGGGCGGGACTGGGCTTCAGGGGCGCCGCCTGCCCAAGGTTTGGTGCCACGTGCGCACTCACGGCGCGGACCCCGAGTCCTGCGAGCCCAGCTGCGGCCTCAGCGGCTCGCAGAAGGGGCCTCTCAGCCTTAGGGCGGGGCCTCCTCCTGGCCGCCCGCCTGGACAGCGGCTCCCACCCACTCTCAGCCCAGAGCCCGAAGGCCAGGGCCGTTCCCCGAGGCTTCTCCCGGGGCTCAGTGCGAGGCCCAGCGGCGGGCCGCGGTGGCCCAACCTTTGCTGGATTCCGGGCTGGGCGTTTGGGGATTGGGGAGGGGGGCGCCTGGCTGGAACTGGGCCCGGGTCCCGGCTCCATAAGCCCTGGAGTCCTTGGTGTCTTCTGGCCGAGTAGAAGAGCCCGACCTAGGCTTCTCGTTTATCCACGTCGACCTCCCCCCTCCCGAGGTTGCAGTGCCCTCGGCTGGAGCAGAGCTCGCGTCCTGACCAGGCCAACCCCTCCTGCGACTCTCTCCTTTTCCTGTCCCTCTGTTCTCGGTTTCTGCTTTCTCCAGAGCTCGCGGGGGCCCCGAACAGCTTCCGCACCAGCCCTTCTCCGGTGCCTCCAGCCTGCCTTTCCCCACAGCGCTGTCTCTCTCTCTCCATATTTTTTGCCTCTATATAGATCCTCCCCGCATTCCTCTGCCGCTTTCGCCAGCAGGTCTTTCTGCCTCTAAATTTGCCTCTCCATTTCTCCCTGGGGCAGCATTAAACAAACCCACGTGTATGGAGGTTGAAGTTCCGCCAGCGTGGACAGAAAGAATGCCTGCTCTGTCCTTGGAACATTTCCGGGCCCTTTAGTTTGGCTTCCCCTGGAGGCGATGCCAGCGCGGGCTTCGCCATGCAGGCCGCTGCTGCCAGGGCGCCGGCGCGCTCTCCTTCCCCAGCTGTGTGCGCGGGTGATCGAGTGTGGATTTCTCGGGCTTTGCTTGCAAACCAGGGCAGGCTCTCCAAACCGAAAGCTGAACGGAGTTGGGTTCCTAGGATTCTAAGGCTGCGGATAAGCGAAATGGGGGATTTTTGGGGGGTTCCGACGCCGATCTGCTCCTACACTCCACGCAGCCCTAGCGCCTTGCCCAGTATCTCTAGGGCCGCGGGCGGCATCGATTCCGTGCGCTCGGAAGGGGTTTGCCACCTGCTCCGCGGCCGGGAGCCAGCCCTCGGTCTCACGTTGCGGAAGTCCCGGAGGTCAGGAGCGCACTGGCCAGGCGCAAGAGATGGACCCACAGCGGCAAGGGTGGGCAACAGGACCGCGGCTGGGCCTGGGTACCCCGCGAGGGGGGGCGGGCTCTGTGAATTCTGACCTGGGCGCTGGAGCCACACGACCCGCGAGGGGTTATAACTAGGGGTGGGCGCCCCTTCGGGAAACACGATTGTTTCGCCTTGGTCTGGAACACGCAGAGTAGGACGCGACGGTGCGGGGGTTAAGGATTTCGGACCCCGGCGAACCCTCCATTCGAGAGTCTTGGCCCAATCCTTTGCCTTTCCCGGGTGCGGACTGGAACGGGGTGGTGGCCGGTGTCCCCTCCCTAATCCAAAAGCCGTACAAAGAAAAACACACGCCCCAAAACTCACTCTGCAAACACAAAAACTGAAGCAAACACAAGTACACATGAACCCAAGACCCCATCCAAACGCACAGTCCATAAAAACAATCAAAATAGAAGAAAACAAAACACAAAATTCATCTGACACGAACCACGCAAGTGACGCCCACGAATATAAAACCAAAACACATCAAAGCACCACGCGGAAGGAGCAGACTTCAAACGACACACAAAAAGACAGCCTGCAAGAACAAAGTGTCACGCACACGCAAAATCAAAACCCACCCAGAAGATCAAGACCCACAGAGCGCAACCCGCTAAGATGAAATCCACGAAAAAACAGCACGCGGAACGCCGAAACAAAAGCCTCCCCGATAATTGAAAAAGAGAAACTCACAGAAGACAAAACCAAACAAACCGCCTAAATAGAAAAACAAAACGAAACCCAACCGACTCCCGCCCTCAGTCTGAGGTGAAATGTCAGTTCCGTGGGGGCTCTAGACCTCCAGGTGCGGACGGGCCTTTTCTCGCCCGGCGCGGCCTCCCCGCGCGCGCCACGGCGGAGCGCGGGAAGCAGGGGCCCGGCCGGCCGCCGAGGGGGAGAGCCAAGCGATCCAAACCCGCCAAAAATCAAATCGCCGGGCAGGGACCCCCGACCCGCAGGCAGCAGAAAGGGGGCGGTGCAGGGGCACCGCGCAGGCTGCGCGGTGGGGGGGCCGCCCGGGAGTCCACAGCAGGGTTTCCGATTGTGGCGAAATCCGCTCAGTGGATAAGCGATGTCCGGTGCCCGCCGCGCCCCCCACCCCTTTTCTCGAGCTCTGGGCTCTTCCCCCTAGGTTGCGGCCCAGCCTCGTGACCACCCCCCTCCAAAAAACAAACAACACCCTCGCTGAGGACCGTTCACTTTCCGAAACTGCCATTGTCCGGCGGGCCCGGAGTCCTCCCGTGGAGCACTCCCCCGCCCTGGAGAACCTGGCCCCTTCGACCACCCCGCCGCGGGGCCCCACAGCTTCCAGCGGCCGAGCCGAGCAGCTGGACTCGGGACTGGGGAGGTGACAGGGGAGGGGGTCTTGAGCCTGGGCCGAAGAGAGCGAGCTGGACTCGCCACACCTCTGCCTGGTCTCTCTCGGGCCGATTTCCACTTTGGAATCAAGCCCAGGGGCTCGGGGACGCCGAGACGTCTCCGGGCTTGAGGGCAAAGGGATTCCATTTATGGGCCGGGGGAAGGGGTCCGGGACTCCTGCCAACCTCCAGGACCTCCTGAGATGGTTCTGCTCAGCCCGGGTGCTCCAAAGCGGAGGCCCGGATTTTTTCTCCAGCGTTTCACATCTTCACCTCTGCGTTACGGGCCAGAATGAGACATGGTGTGGGGACAACTGCGAGCAGGGTGCAGAGTGGGACCTGGGGGCTTCAGGGTTGTGGCACTGTTCTAGAGTTAGGGGCCCAGCAAGAGTATTAGAGCTGCAAATTGGGGTGGGGGTGGGGTAGCGGGGAACTTTGGGGGTGGGCGCCGCCCTAGGGGTGAATCTGAGGAAATTGGATGCCTGGCAACATCTCTTGCCTTTGCACCCCCTTTCGAAAGCACCTGCTTGGCAGATTGGTTAATTTCTTTAAAAACAAAAACCCAGTGTGCACCCGCCTACGCCGCGGGATTTGCACCTAGAGGGGTCACTGGCCCCGAGCTCCGAGAAGAGGGCCGCGACACCGAGACGCAGGGGTTTGTAGACGGTGCTGCCGTGAGGCCAGGGCTCCAGGCTTGTCTTTGGTCGGCCCCTTCCCGTAAGTGCGGGCTAGCTCCCGGCAGTCTGAAGCCTTCCTTCCCTCCCCCCCACAACCCCCTATAAAAGTCCTGGGCGGTGCGGCGGCGACGCTGCTGCTCTCCCGGCCTCCGGCGCTGCTCCGGCCCGGCCCGCCCGCCCCGTCTGGCCAGCTGAGCGGGCCCCGCCGCGCGGCGCGGACACCCTGGCCCCGCTCTGGGCCCGCAGCGCGGGGCCGCACGCTGGGGGCGCGGCGTGTCTGGGGACATCTTGTGATGTTGGCGAGAACAGGACATGATCTCACATGGCGAGAAGCTCTTTAGTTCCTTAATCATTTCACGGTGCCTTCGGACGCTTTTTTTCCACCTAAAACGTTTAGTTTCAGCTCAGTGATCAGCTGCCCCAGCTCGGCGGGGGAGCGGAAGGCTTGAATTATTTCGACCTGTGAGCGGCCCCTGACACCAGAAAAAAAAAAAAAAAAAAAAAGGAAGCACAAAAAAAGTGGAAACTTTTCCCCCCTGTCCATTCCATCAAGTTCTGAAAAATCAAAATGGATTTAGAGAAAAATTACCCAACTCCTCGGACCGGCAGGACAGGTAGGACCGCGATACCGGCTCCAGGCGCGCTAACTCCAGGACCCAGCCGGGTGCGGGTCCTCCCGCGCTTGGGCCCTGGGGGTGGGGGGGAGCCTCATTTTCGCCAGGATTGACTGCCTGCCTGTCTGTGGCGCGTTTGTGTGTCTTTTCACTAGTCTATTCACGGACTTCTGCATCAGTCCAAGTGTCAGAGAGTTTGCCCATTTTCCCTCTGTTTCTGAATATTTATGTAGGTGTCTATCTGGGAGTCTGAAAGTTTGTTTGGGTCTGTGTGTTTACATATGGGTCCAGGGTGTGCATGAGTGACAGTGAGTTTGTGTGTCCCTGTATACCGCATTTTCAAATGTCTGAGTGTGTGTCCAAGAGTTTAGGTGCCTGCATGTCTTTACATTCATGAATGTGTTAGTGTGTGTTTATGAGCTGATGTTCCTGGGTACTGTTCTTTTGTATCCAAAATGTGTGTCATATATATAATTTGGAAAAGTGTCTGAGTGTGTGTATATCTACTCTTTTAAGGATCTGTGTTCATTAGTCATATCCCAGGTGATTTTGGAAGTGAGAAAGATGTGTATATGTCAACAGTTGTCCACTGTGTACATGCCAATATACACGAAAGTGCCAGCCTGTAGGCACAGAGATGAGTCTGGGGCCTGTGGGGGTCTGTTGTGCTAAGCCTGTGAACAGTCAGACTCAGGTCCCATTCTATTAGGAGAACCAGGAGTGGAGGTGTGAATTCAGGGTGTGCATGCAGACCCTCAGTGCGTTGTGTGCACTGCTTCTCTCTGTAGGCACAGTTGAGCCTACCATTTATATAAAAGGGTCTCCAGTGGCAGGCACAGCCCTGGCAGGTGAGTGCAGGCAAGCCTGTAGGCTAGTTGAGACGTTTCTAGGGACCCCTGGTCTGCCTTCACTTTCACCTAGACAAGTCTCTGACACTGGTGTGTGTGTGTGTGTGTGTGTGTGTGTGTGTGTGTGTGTGTGTGTGTACTGTGTGCTCAGGTTTCATCTTGTGGGTGCCCCTCCAATGGAGGAGAGCTCAAGTGCAGTGGACATGTGTGCCTTGCCTGGGCATCCAGTTCTGGTGCCGGTATGCACACAGGCCTTTCTGGCACAAAACCAGGTGTGCCTCCCACAGGCCCAGGCAGTGAGTAGCAAGGTGTTTTTATATCTGAGAGGAGGTGGCAGGCAGGAGGAAGCCTCTGTTTTCCCTGAGGTAAAAGCTGGGTATTGGAGCGTCTTTTACTCTGTAGGCCAAGGGTGCTAACCCACACCCAAATACACTCCTGGCTGGGGTAAGAACTCTCTTTTCTCCATTCCTGTGGATCTGTGAAATCCCATCTGTACCTCAGCCCTAAATATAGGTCAGAAAGCCAAAAGAGAGGGGTGAACTTATACCCCAAACCTAGGACAATTTCCAGGGCTTAGATATTTTTCCAAAATCCTGACTGAAGAGAAATTAAGGCAGAAATTGAAGAGGCAGAATTGAAGAGGATTTCCCTGGTTGAGAGTGCAGGAAGGGGAACCTGAAAACATCCTCTGCTCCATCCCTACTCTGCCCTCTCTTCTCCAGTGGGTCTCTTAGTAGGTGGGACTCCCAGAGGTGCCAATGCTGGAACTAAGGCTTGTGTTTGTGTTGGGAATGGGTTAGACACCGCTGAGTGTTCAGGGTTGGGTCTGCACAGCTGGCCCCGGCTGCCTTTCCGGACAAGCTGTCTACGAAGAATGTAATTCATGGCGGTCGATAGGCTCTTTGATTAGTTCAATCGCCTGAATAATCGTTTAATCAATAAAGCATTTCATCCTCAGTGAGATGGGCCCGGGTGGGGCTGAGGGGGGGTGCGGCTAGACTGGCCAGAGTTTATAACTCTGAAGAGCCACGCCCTCTCTTCATGATGGTTGGGGTAGGGGCCGCTTACCTAGGTAACTGGGAACATCTCAAGTGACACTGCACTTCAGCCTGTCTGCCCCAGCTAGGGAAGAGGAGAGCCAAGAAGCTGGACAGACTGGGGGAATCCAGGTCTTGTTTTTGGTTTTTTTTGTGTGAACGTCTTCCCTCTTCAAACTTTGAGGCTTTTTATGGGCCTCTCGACCTCCCTTTCCTTTCTTCAGAACTGTATTCCATTCTGTCTCTTGACCTGTTTCCCCATCTGTACAATGGGGAAGACTCTATGCCCTTCTAGCTCAAAGCCCAAGATTAGGTGAGGTCAGCCCTGAGCAGAAAACCACTTAGATTTTCTTGACTAATTTCTTCCTTGTGGTACCAAAACAAAAACAGAGGTTCAGAGAGGGGCAGGAACTTGTGGGGGACTTCTCTGCCCTTAGACCTCTCATTCCTGCTGGGAGAGGAGATAGAAACTTGCCGCCGCCCCCCCCCCCCCCCCCAGGAGCATCCTTGGAGAAAAACTACAATTGTGAAAGCTAATTGCTGTGTGAGTTAAGGCTCCTGGAGGCCAGGGAGACCAGGTTAGGCAGAACACTGTTTGACCAGGCAGTGGATCCAGACCCCCAGCTCTAGAATGAGGCTGGTGGAATGATGACAATAATCTCTAGCCATGGATCTTCATCTTTCAGAACCTTTAGAGGCCTCCTCTCAGGGGTTCTTCTCCCTATTAGGCACATGGAGAAGCTGAGCCTTAGGAGAAGGGCCCCAACTGCCTAAAGTCTTTAGAGAGAGAGAAAGGTAGCCCCAGAGGTGACACCTAGCCACCTAGCCCTGCACTGGTAATGAAAACAAATCCTGACAAAGGCAATTGTCATGGTTCTTGAAAAATCTGGTTAAATTCTTCCCCCTTTTCACCCACTTCAATGGTTCCTATAGACAGACCTGGGCCAGGCAGAGCAGACCCCTGATCCAGGAGCAAGAATCAGCTCTGACCCCACTAGCTGTGTAACCTCCGTGGGTTGCTTTCTCTCTTTGATGTTTTTAAAATGAGGATTAGAAAGGACCCACCAAGTTAGGGTAGCGATGGCCACCTGAGCAACCAGTCTGCGCATTGTGGGCCTCGCTTTTCCGGAAGCAAGGGCAGGGAAATGGGGCTAGACTTGGGCTGCGGGAGGCAGTCTCAGGCCCACGGAGAGCTATAGCAACCCCAAACCTCCGACCCCGAGGGGCGCTGGAGGGGCTGGACGTGGGGGGGGGGAGCGGGAAGCAGTGTTCTAGTGAAGCCAGGTTTTGTGGCTGCGGACTGAGATGGACGTTTCTCTCAAGGTGTTTTGGCTTCTCAAACATTATTCTCAATGGGTTTTCTTTCAATAGCAAAACTTTCAAAGGCAATTCGATTTACATAAATTAGGTTTCTTCACGGAAGGTTTCGTTCCCCGGTCCCCTCCCTCCCGCGCTTAGCACAGGGCACAGGGCCCGGCCCAAAGTCCTGCTGCCGCGGGAATGAAACCCGCGACTGTAGAGCAGAGCGGGGCCCAACCACTTTCGAGGCGGCGGCGTCGAGACCAATTCCCTGCGGGTCTCTCTCTCGGACCCAGACTCTTGGGCTCGTGAGCTGACCGAGGCCGGACTGAGGCGCGGAAGCCTCGCGGTTCGGTAGCTGTAAGGCTGGCAAGGTGGCCAGGATATCAGGTCTGGCGGCGCCTCGGCGTTAGAGGTTCCCGGAGGCGGTGAATTACCCCGGGCCCGGAGGCTCCTCTGACCGCGCAGCGCGCAGCGCGGCAGGGCGCTGCCCTCGCCGGAGAGGTTGGGCAGCCCGACACCGTCGGGAAGCGGGACACCTTTTTTCTGTGTGAAATAGGAATCTGAGCTATCTCCGTTCTGGGTAACACCTGCCGTTCCATCCCACCCGAGCAGCGCTCCAGGGACTCTTCCCAAGCCTCCCAGGTCTGGGAAGGAAACCTGTTTGCGCGGGCCTGTCCCTGCTGGGTTCCTTGATTTCGTACCGTCTCCCCAACGCCACTCCCAAAAGCCCCGCCATCCCGAGAGTGGCTCTGGAGTGACCCTTCTGAGAGATGTTACAGGTCCACAGCCTTTCCTCTAGCCCGGACTTGCTATGTGACCTTGGACAAGTCGCATGCCGCCTCAGCCTCAGGTTCCGCATCTGTAAAATGGGGGAAGTTTAGCTTCAGGGTCCCATTAGCTCAACGAGGTTAAAATCTGAGTTTCCAGGCTTGAACTCAATGAGCGGGGCTGGCGTGGAGATGTCCTTGCTGCAGCCCTCGAGGCATGCCATCCCATCCCATCCCATCCCATCCCATCCCATCCCATCCCATCCCATCCCATCCCATCCCATCCCATCCCATCCCATCCCATCCCACTCCTCTCCCCTCCCCTCCCCCCCCCTTCTCTGTTGTGAGAACGCGGAGCTGCCCGGTTGGAATCTAGTCACTTTCGATCCACCGCGCGACCGCGGTGGAGCGCAAGCTGGATCCCTAACTCATCCTGGTCTCTCTTCGCTGTCGGGATCGTCCTGCTCCAAGGTGGGAGGGTGAAGGTCAAGACAGGCAGGGTTCCAGACAAAGAGGGGATAACACCTCAGTGCACTGAAGTCTCCCGAGCCCCCAGAGGCTCGCTAGAGGCCGTTTCCTGCAGCTGTGCCCTGGAGGGGGTGGGGACGGGTCAGCTCCGGAAACTTAACTACCGTTCAGGGGCAGCTGGGTCTGGGAGAGGAACAGAAGGTGGGCTGGAGGACCGATCCAGTGTAGGGGTGTGAGATGTGGGGCAGAGGTAGAGAGAGGGGAGACTGAATGACCTGGGAATCTTCTCAGGATCAACATGTGCTCTGCCTTCCTTACAAGTCCGGGTCTGGAGCGGGCATCCCAGAGCCCTTGTTTTGGTGGGTTTATGTTTAATATTAGAGGATCATTGCTTATGAATTCGAAATAGTGAGACTTGGGACCACTCCCATGAGCTGCTGGGACAGGAGAGTCTTCAGTGTCTCTGCCAGGACTGTGGCAGACTTAAGCACTCACAGAACTATTGCCTCCTGGGTATAGACAGGCGTCACATGCTTTCTTTTCAAGACCAGTTCCTTTGATTGTGGTCCCAGGTTCTCACACCCCCTGGAGAAACCGAGACTCCTTGGTCAAAGACCCTACTCTTTTGGACCAGGAGGATTTTGTTATTAATTCCACCCTTTTTGTCTTAAAAGAACTTCCCCGGGAGAGGGAAGGTCAGTTTTTTTCAGCAGCTGAAAGCTGCAGCATGGTAGCACGCCTGGCACGGCCCTTGCAGATAGGATGCGCCCTCCCAACCGCCGGCGTTAGGGACCCTCATTAGCACTGTCAGCTTCTGGATTCATCCAGTTCCCAGGAGGCCTTGCGCCGGATGCAGAATTGCCCCGGTGGACAGAAGGCTCCAGCTGCGCGAATCACTAGTCCCAAAGCGTCTGGCAGCTGCTGGCCTGAAGCTGGAAAGAGGTGCTCAGGGCTCAGGGCTTGGGCAATCCGATCCAAAGCCTCAGAGAGCCTCTTCCTCCAGGAGCACCCTGGTTACCAACTTTAAAGGAATGCGAGATTTCTTTCACTTCAATGTCCCTGCCTTTCGGTTATCTCAGAATTGGGGTCCTCGGGGTAAAAATGAGGGAGCGGAGTGGACGAGGAGGCAGCGGCTTAGTAGGCACTTGATACAATTAGGAAATGTTTCCACTGGGAGGAGCCTTCATTAAGGACTAAGTAAGCCAACTCTGCCCATTTTACAGATGAAGAAACTGAGAACGGGGCAGATGTGTGCACACTACGAGTCCGTCGCGAGTCTGATGGTGCTTAGATTGAAAGCCTCTTCTCTACTGCCCTCCTTGTCTTTCTCCAAACATCCGTTGTGCGCGCGCGCGTGTGTGTTTTCTGGAGACTATTCCCCCACCTTCACTCCCCACCTACGCCTTGGCTGCTCCCAATTCTTCAGGGCATCTCAGGGCCGCAAAGCCGCAGCGTGGAGGCCCGGCTTCCCGCGGATGTGCCGCGGGACTCTCCAGGCACTGGGTGGATCCCCTCCCCCCTCCCTCCTTCCCTCCGCGCTCCACCAGGCCTTCGCGCCGCGCGTTTGTCAATGAACGTGGCGCCGGCTCCTGGGCCCCGCCTCCCATTCTCTCCCATTGCCCAGGTATCCGCTAATTAGGCGGAGCCCGCCGGTTGCTCAACCAATGGAGCGCTGTCTTGGGCCAGGGCCGGCTGCCATCGCTCTGATTGGCTTGATGAAGCGTGATTGGCATGTTGGTGCCCGCCCCGCCCCCGCCCCCTCCCCCGCCCCTCCCGGAGGGAGGCTGAGCCCCGGGCGGCGCTGTCCACACGCAGCGGGTCCTGAAAGCGGCTTCGGGGCGGCGCGGTGGCGCACTGTGCGCGCCGAGCAGGCGGAGGGCTAGCGCCGGCGGCGGCGGCGGCGGCGGCAGCGCGGGCAAACCCGTCAGCGGCTCCATCTCAGCACCAGTAGTCCGGGCGGCCTGGGTGGAGGGGACCTTCCGCTCTCTCCTCCGTCCTTCTCTCCAACGCCTGAGGCAGGAGCGGCGGCCGTCCCGGAAGAGGCAACTGAAAGACTGTAGAACCGGACCTCCGAGAGAGGGCGGCGGGGCTCGAAGAGTTGGTGGGCGTGAGGCAGACACTCGGGCGTGGAGGAGACTGTCGCTGTTGTCCCCTTTCCTGGTCCCAGAGATGAGGAAAAGGCGGGGGCCGCGGGAACTTTGAAGGCAGCGGGTCCCAGGGCATCAGGGCTGCAAGCTCTCGGGGACTCCGGAGTCTCGGCCCCAACGTCAGCGGCGGAAGCGTCTGCAAACCCGACTGGGTCCCAGCACCGCCAGAGAGGAAGTTCTTCGCAACTTCGTCAGAGACGTCGGAGAGCCGGGTAGGCAGAGGCTGGGGCGGCGAGGACGAGTCCCAGAGACTGAGAGAAGAGATAAAGGACCCGGTGAAGACCGAGGGGTCGGGCAGAGACTCCAGAGCAGCGAGGCCGCGGAACCAGCCTGGCAGCCCGCGGGCCTCGCCGCCCCCCGAGTAAAACCGAGGGCCGTGCGCCCCGCAGGCCTCCACAAAGCCGCTCCTACCCGAGGCCGGGGGCGCCTAGCCGTCCCGGAGGCGGGCCCCCTACGCTATGCCCCCGAGGCTGCGGGCGCCTTGGCAGCAGCTAGCCCGAGCAGAGCCCGGAGCCGCTGCCTGAGCGAGCCCAGGAAGGAAGCCAGCAGGAGTTGCGCGCCCCACTTCCAGCCGGACTGCGCTAGCTCGGCGTCCCTCCTCGAGGCGCAGCCCTGGGCGATCCCCGGCAGGGCGGCCCTGAGAGAGGCCCCGAGGCTCCAGCAGTGTTTTCCGAGCCCCTCTCGTACAGTGCCTGGCCTGGCGGCGCGGCTCCTTAGCCGCTCTGGGCAGCCCCTTGGCGCCGGGAGGCGGCGGCGTGGGCCGGCCTGCAGCCTGGAGCGCCCCGATGGAAATACACTGTAAGCACGACCCGTTTGCATCCATGCATAGTAAGTAGGCGGCGAGCTCGCTTCTCTCACTCTCCGGCCGGGACGGGGTTGGGGGTGCCGGACTACGGGGCAGGTACTAAGGCCGGTAGGACCCAGGACTTCAGTAGCCGCGCAGTCAAGTTTGCAAAGTGCAGGGCTTCCAGGCAGGGGATGAGGAACAGAGTGCCTGGTCGCCTGGGCCCGGAGCACCTGGCACCGGGAATCCCGCCTCCACCAACATGTAAGGTAGGCAGCGAGCTGCAGCCTTTCCTGCAGCCTTTGGGGGTGGGGTGGGAGTGGGGGCTCCGGCAGCGGCTTCTCAGAGTGCTGGGGGAATCCTGGCTGGGACCTGGAGAGGGCTCCGGCTGCACTGGTTGGACGGCACGAAGTTGTAGCGAAATGTCAGTCTGAGTCTCCGACAGCGCCCCACACCCAGACCCTGATTAGCGCCTTTTTCAACGGTGGGGCTGATGCAGACAAGGGCTTGGAGGGAAAGTGGGGCCCCAGCCAGTGCCTGCGGGCTTCTGTGTGTGAAGGAAGAGGCTGAGAGAGAAGCGAGGACACCAGGTCCAGAGGTTCAAAGGCGTTCTGGAGTTGAGGAGTGGGACTTGGAAAATCAATCCAATAGGGGTCCCTGAACTGAGCTTCTGCATAGAAGCTTCCAGTTCATACACAGACCCTTAAAGACACCATCAAGTCCTTTTCTGCAAGACTCTTGCCTTATGAGGACTCCCACCCCCTTCAAAAAAAAAAATCAAAATCAAGAAGCAGCAGCCAATTAATCACCATACAGGCGCCCCAGCTTTCTGAAAGACGCCGTGTGTGTAGGAGACGGGAAGAGGCATTTTGGGAGCCGGCGAGGCCGGTGGCCGGTTGCCTGACCCACTCGGATCTTCCAGTTCACCCGATAGCACAGCCTCCTGTGAGATGAGCGCTCCTCTCACGGTGAGTTAGCGCCGGATTAGATTCGGAGATTTCAAGGAAATACTAAGTGGAACGAATCGCGTTTACCTTCTGCGCGCTGCAGAGCTGGCCCCGAGCAAGGCGCCAGGCTTTGGCCGCATCCAGCCGGGTACCCAGCTTGGGTCCCAATGGACCGCAGGTCGTAGGGTTGCTCCCTGGCTGGAAGCCCTCCCTAAGCCAGCTTCTGTTTAGATAGCCCCAAATCCTGCTTACCAGCCGTGGGTCCCCTATTTAACAAAGGCAGCAGAGACCCGGCTGGAGAGAAGGCGAGCTTCCCCGGGCGAATTTGTCCCTTTTTACCCGGAGGGCCGAGTGGCCTGGCAGGCAGAGAAATGCTGATCTAGGAGGCCGGGGCTGACTGCCGGCAGGTCAGTTTCTCTTTGTGTCAATTTCCCGAATCCGAGGTAATCCACCAAAGCCCTGCGGACGTTTGCGCAGAGAAGCCGCTTGCTCCGGTCCCAGCCCAAACGATTCTTCACCGTTTGGGGCCTGTGCCAAAACAGTTTCCAGTCGGTGGTGACCCCAGCAACCCCCCTGCAGCCGTCTCCTGCGCACACTTGAGCTGGGCTCGGGAGAGGCTCTGATCTCACCGAGTGAGCCAGAAAACAAACGAGTTGGGGTCAAGCTCTTGTCCAAAAAGCGGCTGGGGGACAAAACGGGGAGGGCTGGCCCCTGCACTTCTTTCCTTGCTGGGGGAAATCAACCGACCCTCACCGCCTCCTGCGCGGAGCAGTGCCCCAGAGATCTTGCACAAGCCTTTGAGTAGATAGCGTCAGACCCAGCGGTATCCCAGCTGTGCTCGAAGGGGGAGAAGGCAGCTACTTTCCGGTGCTGTTAGCCAACACCTAATGCCTGTGTCTCTGTCCCTCCGTCCCTCCTCGCCTCTGCCTTCACCTGCCGGCCGCCTCCTCCCGGTTTCAACTCTGCCGCAGCACGGTGGGGGCTGGGCCCCAGCCAGCCTAGCTTCCAGAGCTGGCTTCCCTGGAAGTGCCCTTGGCTCTGATGTCCAAAGCTACTTGCTTGCACACTGAAGGCCCACTCTGGGGCCTCAATTTGTTGGTGATTGGAGGCGGGGAGTGGGGTACGCATTAGATCCTTAGAAGTCGCTGGGTTAGTAGGGGTTCAGACCAACTCTCACCTCATCTCCCTTCCTTGGCCCTGATCAGTTTCACGACCCTACTTCCCCCTCCCATTGGAACAGGACAGCCTTCTGTGGGGAGGTGGTGTGGGGGCCCCAGGCAGGCGCTGCTTGGAAATGGGCTTCTGAGTTCCCCTGCCCCACCCCCTATTCCAGATTCATCACTTTCATCAGCACAATGTCTCCTACAACCCTCCCCAGATGTTTCCCTCCCTCAGGTATGGTTACCTATGGTTACCAGTTATAAAGCTCTTTTATAATCGGTCTCCTCCCTGAGATTTGTCTAAACATTTAGTACACCCATTTTATGGAGTATGATATTGAGGCTAGAGAGACAAAAGGACTGATAGGAAGTTCACATGGGCAAACCTGGGGCTGGTTCTTGGGTCTTCAAGGATTCACAAAAGAGGAGGTTGAGGGGCTTAGGTTCCAGAAAGAGGAGAGTGGACTGCCTGGGTGGGTACACACATGTGCAAGGGGTGGTGTCTGGTTTAACTATATTTTATCTATGGCCCGACTGTGGATGTGTGTCAGCACCTGTCTGTCATTTAGAGAGTCCACTAATGAAATTTCATCGCTGCTCTTCCCTGTGCTCCTATTGGCATGTTTCTGTGTCCCTTCATTCATCTTCTCCGGTGCCACTAAGAGAAATTTCAATGACCCTGTAAGTCCTGGAGTTCAATCTGTGACTGAGTCAGCGGAGACTCTAAGACCCTATGCCCAGCCATGGGTGTGGACAGGGCCCCAGGTGGGCAGCATGTTCTTATCATGGCCTGAAAAGCATCTGTGGAGGCTGGCCCTTCCAGACCAGAGCCACAAGGGGCATCTGCAATTCAACTCTTCTTCTCTCCACCCCCCTTTCTAACCCTTTTCTGTCAGTCCTGTGGGGGCAGGGCTGTTTCCCTTGCATTTGTGTGTGTGTTTCTTGGTCTTTGCCTTGATTTGTTTCCATCTATCCTTGTGTCAGTCTCTCTGTAAATTCTACTTGGCCCTGAAAAGTGTGGCTGTGTCTGTGTCTGCTCCCAGCACTCCCTACAGGACGAACCCTTACCCAGCTGGAGTCCTCAGGAAGTAGAGGCTGGACTTGTTGTCTGAGAGAAGCAGGGCTGGAACTGGGATTCCAGAAAACAAAGGCCCCCTGTCTTCCAGATTCCCCCTTACGGGGCTTCCTCCATTTTCTCTTCTGGTCTCCTTGCCTCCCTCTGTGTACCATACTCACCTTTCTTTTCTTCACCTGTTCTGACTAATCCATTCCTTTTTCTCTCCTCTGCCTTCCTAACTTGAGACTTCCTTTCCAGTCTCTCTTTTCTTGCTGCCTGTCTCAATTAGTTCCCGCTCTTTGTACCCCTCCCTTTACACGTCACTGTTCCTGTTTTCTTCCCCGTCCTGCCTCCCCTCTCTCAGGCATCTAGTTTTACTTCTTTCTAATCTCAGGGTAAGTGGGAGACATTGCCTTCTCAGGTCACAGTTGTAAATCACCTCCCTACCACCGTGAAATGCTTTGTTGGATAGGACTCTGCCAGAGGCAGAGAGAGCCAAGTGTGGTTGGGGGCTTTTCCAGGGGGCTCCCAGGTCCCCCTGGGTCTGGTGTCAACTGTGGACATGTGGATCAGACTCTGGAAAAGTATTGGTAGCCTAGTCTTTGTGGCCAGGAGTATAAGGTTTAGGGGCTTGCTGTCACCTAGAGTGTCCATGATATAAATGGTCCCAAAAGCTCACAAATGTCCTACTGGACTGCTCTTGAAATTTGAGTCCTCTGAAGGTTGGCACCCTGTTTTGGGCAGAAAGTTTAAATTGCCAGTGTTATAGGGAGCAGGCTATTGCAGATGGGCTACAATGCCTGGACTAATAGGTTATCTCAAAAGTGTGCTGCGTGCTTTTAGCTTCTTTTATTGTCGTTACAGATGAGCTTGTACCGATTTTGAATTTACTTGCTTCTTAAATCCAGCCTGTTCTTGAAAGAGCCATACAACCTCTTTTTATTAGGTGCTCCCAACCCTAGAATGAAGCTTTCTTAAGGCTCTTGACCAGGGGTGGCTGCAATCTTTCGGTTTTAGGTGAACTAAGCAGTCATGTTCTTGACTGTAAAATCCTGTTCAGGATGGGTTTTTTTTCTTGTGTCTGGAGTGTTTTAGAACAATCAAAACCAATTAAAACTCATTTTGAAAATCAGAGAGAAATTCAGCTTAGAACTAGAATTAAGTACTGTCATTAACTATAAAATTGTGTTTTTTCTTGAAGTGAGCCTGAAGTTGGAAATGTGGGGAAATATTCACTTTGGACTCTCCCGGGAAACTTCAGTGAACTGGTTTGGCAGTTTTTAGGAAATAGGTTATGGTATGGGTGCCCCCCCATTTCAGATGTTCATGAATTTGAATAGTAGTTGAATGCTGGGGAGAGGAGGGAGAACTGAGGGTGGCTGTTTTATGCTTTAGAGTTGTTGTTGTTGTTGTGTGTGTGTGTGTGTGTGTGTGTGTGTGTGTGTGTGTGTGTGACCTCTGAGATGTCCTGGCTTCCCTGGTACAGCCCAATCCCAGGCAAGTCTCAGTTTAAATTATTCTCCCTCCTGGCCTCTGAGCTGCCAGCAGCATTGGTAAATCCATGAACTTGGCTTTTGGCTTTTGACAGTCTTCAGCAATGTCAGTGGCTGATGAATAGCTACAAGGTCAATAATGTTGCTACTCCCTGTGTTTACCGGATTGGCTCTTCAGTTACTTGTATCCCCAGATGGACCTGGATGTAAAAGAAGGAAGCTTATTGGGTGGAAGAGATTCTTTCCCAGACGCTTTTTACTTAAAATTTGTCCCAGAGCCTTTGTAAAACCTGGGACTCTGAAGCCTTCTTTGGCTTCTTTATTTCCCCTGAACCAACTTATAGCTGCTTGTCAATTGCAAAACACTCGAAAAATTTTACGGAAACTCCTTTATAGCAAATCTTAGTGCAATAGAGTGAAATGTGATCTACCCATCCATTTCTTTTGTGTGCTCTGAGAGGAGACAGTGGTCAAATCTGTACATGAGCCTCACTTTTTTGGTTTGTTTATCCCTCCCTCCCCACTTTATTGGGTATGGGACGTGCCTTCTTAAAGAAAGTGTTTTTATCAAGGCAGTGGTTGGGTACCATGCAGATACTATTAAAAAATTTTAAAAAGTATGTAGCCCTTAATCAGATTGCTGATTTAAAAAAACAACAACACATTTTTCCCCCCTGAGATCTAGGTTTATTGGGGTAGGCTTTGTCACTTTTGAAGATATTTGTTAAAAGGAAGAGTTTTATTTTTTAAATCTTTTAAAATTTGATGTATTTTAAAATGTATTTTCTCCCGAGGCTCTTTCTTAGACCTCAGCATCGTGTATGTAATAAGTTGTGTCCCTAGTATAGACTGAGGTCTTCACAGATTTCATTGTTAAAAAAGAATTGCAAGGAAAATGCTAGTATCTAAAGGAGACAGAATATGGAGACGCTTGCTCTCAATAGCGCAATTGACTGGCTGAAGGTTGACAAAGGCTAAGGTTGATTTTACAAAGCCATCTGAGGTGGTTATGTAGTCTGCACAATCAGACTGTAGGCTCAAGACGACCAGCCTGCAGCCATTTCTGATCCGAGGGGCTCGGGTGGTCCCTACGGCGCTTCGCCTTCTGTGTGACTGGTTCTAACCACCCTTTCCCTTGCTTTCTGTTTCTGATCTGTTTCAGGACATGGAGGAGTGAATCAGCTCGGGGGGGTTTTTGTGAACGGACGGCCACTCCCGGATGTAGTCCGACAAAGGATAGTGGAACTTGCTCATCAAGGTGTCAGGCCCTGCGACATCTCCAGGCAGCTTCGGGTCAGCCATGGTTGTGTCAGCAAAATCCTTGGCAGGTAAAGGCAGGAGCTCCAGGCTTCCTTTGATTTTCAGATAACGACCTAAAACATGACCCAGCCACTGTCCAGTGTGCCAGTGTCCCAGTGAAAATCATCATGGCACTTCGCCCATATGCACCGCACTTTAAAGTTTGCAAAGCCCCTTCGAGGCTATTCAATTCAAAGTAATTTAAAGGAAAACCCCAGTGACATGTAGATTGGGGACTCAGTCAGGAGAGATGACATGTTTTCTGAAAACCTGGTGAATTATTTCAGAGAGTCTAAGAGTAAGAGGTTCTTGGGAATTTTCCTTGCATATCTTAGGTGAGCTCAGAGCCTGAGCAAGGCTGGGTGGAAAATCCACAAGTTAAAATCACCAAAATGACCAGAGTTCAATGTTTCATTTTAATGTTTTCAGAAAGCACATTCCATTTTATAAAGTCAGCTGTCATTTTCAGTTTGAGGTTATCATTAACCTCATGTGGGGCTGCAGTATTTTCCTTCTATGTTTTGTTTCCTTCGTAGTGACAGGCATCCTAAGTATATATTAAATTAGAGGGAGGAAAAACCCAAACAAACACTAACTCTTATGTCTGACATTTGAAAGTTGCCACTTGACCCAGCGATTTGCTTCAAGCAAAATACTAACAATGCTGATTCTCCCAGGGGACTGTACAGCCTTTAGCATTCCCGTTGATTTTCTCTGGTGAGGCTCAGCACAATCCAGAGAAGCAGTTTTGAGATGAAAAAACAAACCTAGAGAGGCAAAGTGACCGGCCCAGGTCTAGCCAGCCAGTCAGTGCCCTGACTGGGGAGAGGGTGTAAGGATTCCAGACCACGCGCACCTCACCGTACCCCAAAACCAAAGCCACAGGTTTGTTTCCAGGCCTGTGAAATTGTTAGAGGTTTGCCTGGCAGCCAGGAACAGTCTCAGGTTTTAGCCGTTCAGTGCTCTCTCAGGATTTCTCTCTCGGGGTCGGAGAACAACCTTTGTCCTGTAGCTTGCATTATGGTTTGAGAACAGATGCCTGAATAGGAAATAAATATTTTGAAGTATGTCAGTGACATCGTGACTTTCTGCTTGTTCTTTCCCTTCCATCTGCTGGAATTTAAGAAATTCTTTCAGATGGAGGGGAACGACAGTTTCTAACCTTGGGGGCCTTGCTGGAGGCCAAGGAAGAAGTTTCAGGGCCAGAGGTCTGGCGGCCCCTTTTGGCACCTTGATCCCTGTGTTCCTCCCCGATTCGCCTGCATCTCTGGCCCCCTGAGCTCAGGCGGAGGCTGCGGGCTTCACTCCTGCTCAGCTCAGCGCTCAGCAGCCAACTAGGCCCAGGCAGAGCTCAAGGAGAAAGGCAGGGCGTCAACCGAGGTGTTCTTGTTAGACTGCGCTTTTCTTGAATGGAGGATAAGAGTGAGAGTAGAAAAATAGAGGAGAGGAGATAGAGAAAGGAGAGAGAAGAGCGAAAAGAACCATTGATTTAAAAAAGAGAAACAGAAAGAAATAAAGGCAAAAACAGGAAGACGGGAAATATTTTAGACTGTCTCAGCATCAGGCTCCGAGAGCCGAATGGATCCCAGCTATCTCCTTGGGAAGCCTCTTCACTGTACGGAGAGGGGGAGAGACAGAAAAAAGAAGGCCCTTCCTTTGTTTTTGCTGAGACATCTTTGCTGATCCGACATTTTGCCTGCTGTTCGAAATCTCAGGACAAGATGCTGAGCCCTTCTCCGAAGGGACATCTAGATGCCAAGTCCTCATATTCTGGTGCCCAGGAGCTCTCCAGATCTCCCTTGGAGACTGAAGGGGACAGGGACCCTCCCGGGCCCAGCAGACAGGCAGCTTTTCACAACCCAGAATAGACTTGTCACTAGGTAGAGTGGCACTCGGAAGTTACGCGCCGCTCCGGTGCCTGGCCGTTTAAGTTGTCAACAATAAATTGGAATTTCATAGCTCATTATTTTCATAACTAAGAACCACAGTGGACAAAATGTCACTCTAATTAGAACTGCCTTTTAAGAAACAAGTTCAGCCCTAAAACAGTGTGACTGGGAATTTCTGAACTGGGGCTGTTCCATCCACTGATTTTTTTTTTTTTTTTTTGGTCACTAAAGAATTTGATGGGCGCACACGGGGTGACAGATTGTAGAGAGCGTGTGGTATGTGGTGGCTGTGGTTTTCAGAGGCTGCATGGCAAGACAGGCAGAGTCCCTGGGGCTTACAGAGACCCCCATCATCTCGGGAAGGTGGCGGTTTGCCAGGAGTGTGGGCATTCAGTCCACAGAGCTCAGGGCTCCAGAGGGGCTTGAGAGGCACAGCCTGGTGGCATGTGAGGCCCTTTTAAATCCACCCAGAAAGCCTGGCTGTTGTCTTCTTTCACTAGAGCCTGTCTGAGGAGGTTCAGGTCATTTGGAATTGGGTGGTATATTACATAGTAATAAACACTCAAAGGATTTTAATCTGCAACACGTGTTCTTTATGTTTTGCAAAGTTTTTTCTTAACTGTTCTGCATTTCTGTCTTCACAACAGCCCTGCAAGGCAGCAAGGCAAACATCCTCCCATTATTATACAAATGGGATAACTGAGGCCCAGAGAGTCTTAGTGAGTTGGCCAAGGTCACACAGCAAGTTAGTGTTAGAGCCACTGACTAGCATCTACACTCCTTTGCTTCCAAACTAACGCTCTTTGCACTGGACAGCACTGTGTGTTGTTGGTTGCTGTTCGCCTGTTGTGTGTAAGCCAAAGGGATGCATGATTATTTTGCTGAGATGAAAGGGCGGTATTTTTTTTGAATTCTCACTTGACACAGTTACTAGTTGGAGATGCCTTGAGTGTCAGGGTTGCCTTCTAAGTGCCTGGCCCATGTGTCAGTCAAAAGGAAGACAGAGACTTCTCATGTCAACAGCTCAGCCTCCTATGTTTGGCACTGCTCAGGCGGGATGGGTGGAGAGACTGAGCACTGCCACCTCAGCCATGCAAGCTGGACAAGTGCTGGGGGTGCAGGGAGCTTCACCCTGCCACCTTTTCAGAGTTGCTGCCTGAGAGTTAGTTCCATTCAACTAACATATGTTGAGTACCCAGCATAGGGTTGTCTGTGTGCCTGTATCCCTTGCCCCACGATAGTGCCTGTCCTAACAGGCACTCAGGAACTACTGATTGAGTGAGTGAATGAAAGAAAAAAAATGCACTCTAAAATCCCTGGTAAACAGTAAAGCTTTCTACAATTGCAAGGGATTATTATTATTATTATTTAAAATTTTACAACCAAAGCAGCAGTTTGCTCTAGTGGGGGGAACTCCGGATTCAGAGTCAGGTTTGAAAACTGGGGCTGCCCTTAACTTCCAGAAGGGAGTTTTGCAAGTCCCTTAGTCTTCTGATCATTGGTTTTCTTTTCTATAAAACTCTGCTGGCCTCTCAGGATTGGTGTGAGGCTTAAGATAATTCAGGAAAGAGCTCTGCAAACCTTAGAGCACTGTGCCTAAATAATAAGTCGTTGTGTTGATATTAACAAATGATTTTCTATTGTAAAATTAAAAGGATAATTGGAGGCTGCAGAGATGGCTGTGTGCTGTGATTTAGGTACTTTTCTAGATTTCCGGCAAAAAAGTATTTTCTTAGATATATCTAAAAACATGTTTGTGACTAATAACAATTTCTTAGCAACTACAGAAAGAGGGAGAATAGGTTGAGTTTTGCCTTATGGTCCAAATTTGTATATGAGTCACTCTACTCAATGAAAAACAGAATTTCCACTTCCACATCACTGCTCCCACATTAACTCACCTGTTTCTAGAATATTCACTAATCTGGCCCTAACCAGACTTACCCAGGCTGAGAGTTTCAACATCTCTTTAAATGTAACCAGTTGTTGTTCTGGGTAACCTTTCCTACCCATCCCATGATAGGATCACCTCTTTCCCTTACCAGTTATAAACTCTTGTTAGGTTTGAAAATTACCAGTCATTTCTAAAATGTCTTTCTGGTTAACAAGAATTTCAACTGCAAGGTAATCTCCTCTGCAAAGGGAAGTTGAGAATTCCTCTGTAAATGCTGAGAGAGACATCCAGTGAAGGCTCAGCTTCAGAAAAGGAATCAAGTCATTTTTTCCCCCCGAAGTGATCTTTCATGGCACTCTTCTCCCTGGTCTCGGTTTTACTGTAAAACCCTGACATCCTATTTGCGTTAACGAGGAAGAGCTGATAGCATGGAAATGCCCTTAGAAACAGCGATTTACTTCAGGGGAGGTCCCTGGAAGAGCTGCTGTGACTGTTGGCTGGTTTTTTTGATTGCTTGGATTTTGACTTATATTTTCAGTTAATGCTGGAATCCTCCATTCCCTTTAATTTTACACCAGGATTATTGTTTTTTTTCTTATGGAAAAATAAGTTGCATTTTAGGGGACAGTTTTACAGAAGGCAGATGAATGTGCGAGGGGATGGGAGAGCCGGCAAATTAAAGGTACAAGCCAACTTTCTGGGGAAATTGTAGCTCAGGAGGCTGGGCCCCAGCTCTGGTTTGGCCAGTGGGTCTTGTGTGACCAGAA